>NC_133326.1:15156342-15370525 GCF_042186555.1 Aquarana catesbeiana
CGGTCCTGTGTGATATAAAAGGGATGGAAGTCCGGACCCAGTGAGATGAGGTGTGAAGGGAAGTCATGGGAAAGAGAAGGAGTTTGGTTTAGGCCAGGTCCACCTTACCAGGTCCACTTGATGCCATTACCGGAGTCTGATTGGCCAGTATCATGCCGAAGTCGGAGCTAAATTCCAGACTTGGACTCAACCAGTATTGGACTTTTGCTTGAACAGGTATGCTGGGGCAGCTACAATCCTGAAGTTATGGACTAGGGATGTTGGGAAATATTGGCACTTTATCTTGAACTGTGGTTTGTCTCTGTCATAACATTAATTTATTCTTCAAGTAATTGCTTGAAACGTTGCCTGGTCTGAAGTTACTAAAGGGGTGCAATGCAAGTAACTGGCACAAAAATAGTCTGCAGCTTGGGTCACTAAACACACTGGGGTATGAAGACATCATACAAGGTTTAATATAGTGTGAAGATACAAGTGGCTACTAAGGGTAACAAAGGTTTCTCTAGCAGCCTGTCGTTAAGCATGTACTGTAAATGTGGCAGGTGGGATAGCCTCTTGCAGGGGAAGCAGATCAGCACCGCAGAGGTCCCCAGCCTGTGCACAGGTACGGAAGAGGAAGAGTTGCGTGAAATGCACTCATGGAGTCAGCGCTAGGTGCACAGCTGGACCCCATACCGTTACTGGGAGTGAGGTAGCTGTGATACGCTGGAGAGGGCAGGGTGCAAACCGCCCTAAATGCACAAGTAACTGTGATGATGCTTAATACATCAAGAGAATTTGCTAGAGTTCGTTCATGTTTAGTCATCTGTCTATCTGGCTGTGAGCGTGGCTTAAGTAATGGTACCCCGTGTGTAGTGCGGTGACCCTGTACAAAGTGCCTAGTGTAGTCCAGAAGAACCCACCCCTCTCATGTGACCCTTGCTTGGCACCCAACAAGAAGGGGAAAAATGGCGGACGTGACCACCAGTCCTCAACACCTACCTACCCCCCCTCACTACAAGCGACATTCAACAGCAAGGGTACCAGGAAAGGTGAGTATATACGTTCTTCTTTTCTGTCCAAAAGGTTTTATTAGGTTTCCAAAGTAGCGTACTAGTTCAGCAGTTCAGTGATATTATAACACAATGGTAATGAGTTAGGAGGTACAATTAGGCAAGACATAATAGGAGTCAGTGTGAAACTGTACAGTACCATGCCGATTCTACAGATTGTACTATTGTGGAAACCAATTCTTTAACCAGGAGATTTTTCCCGGGGGGGCGTGGGTGAACGGAGGGCCTGTTTCCGCTCCGTAATTTTTTAGACTTGTGCGAATTGGGAGAATATGGTCAGGATACTAGTAAAGTGTTATCAAAGCTCGGTGGCATTTTTTTTTATCATTCCAGGGTTGTCAGACCCAGGTATATTTTGAGCAAATTCTCTGCTAATGATGCCTTCATTTTTTTGAGGATCATGGCTCGGAAACAGGTAGATCGACAATCGGGAAGAAATTTGTATTTGGGCTAGGACTGAATACCAATGAGAGAGCAATTTATAATATGTCTCCAGTACAGCGACATGTAGGGTCCTTTCACACGGGCTTTGCGATTAGATGTGTTTTTTAGGTGGACCTTATTGGAATCCAATGCCCTCGTGTGCCCTGTCCAGCCTGCTTTGGCTTTAACCAGGAGATGGGTGTAAGGGAGCTGTGAGGGGTTCCTGGAGGTCGTGGGTGGTTGGAGGGCTTGTCTCAGTTCGGACAGTTTTGGGCTTGTGCGGGCTGGGGGATGTGGTCATCAAGATTCTAGCAAGGTCCGGTGGCAAGATTTTTATCATTTCAGGGTTGCAAGACCTGGGTATATTTGAAAGCTTTGTCAATCAAAATTGCCTATTTTTTTCATGGATTATGGCTTGTGTGGTCTGGTTTTTGGTTTCAGCTAAGCTTTGGTTGTTTTTTTTTTTTTTTTTCAAGGGCCTTGGTTGTAGTTTGTGAGCACTCAAAGTAAGAGCTTGAATTGTGCAATAGAGATGTCTTGTTTAGGAGCCACTCAATGGGATCAGCAAAGGTGGAGGATGTCAAATACTTTGGTCCAAAAGACCTGAGCTCTCAGACAGGACCACCATGATTGCGTAACCTTGGAAAAAATTTGATGCATAATTGAGAACAAAGTTGTGTATCCGGGCTGGGACTAAATACCAACAGGAGAGCAATTTTATGATTTGTCTCCAGTACAACCACATGTAGGGTCCTTTCACATGGGCTTTGCAATCAGGTGGTCCTGATCCAAAGCTCCATGTACAGTGCCTTGAAAAAGTATTCATACCCCTTGACATTTTCCACATTTTGTCTTGTTACAACCAAAAACTTAAAGCGGAGTTCCACCCAAAAATGGAACATCCACTTTAAGTGCAGATGACCCCTTGATATGCCACATTTGGCATGTCATTTTTTTTGGGGAGGAGCGGGTAACCTGTTTTTACAGGCACCCAGCTCCCACTTCCTCCTCTGGCTCCGCGGCACCGTAAGGAAGATCACCTCTCCCCCCTCCCTCCCTACAACCTTCTGAGACATTTTTCCAGAGGATTGCCCGGCCATTCACAGCGCGGCTGGCGCATACGCAGTGCGCGCCTGGCTGTGAAGCCACAGCCGGGTGTCCACAGTTAGCATGCCGGCGCTGCAGAGAGGAGAGGGAGATGAGCGAGGCTTTCTGCACCCGCATCGCTGGACCGTGGGACAGGTGAGTGTCCGATTATTAAAAAGTCAGCAGCTACACATTTTGTAGCTGCTGAATTTTAAATGGGCGGAACTCCGCTTTAAGTGTATTTTATTGGGGTTTTATGTGATAGAGCAACACAAAGTGGCACATAATTGTGAAGTGGAAGGAATAAGATAAATGATATAAATAAATATGTGAAAAGTGTGTGGGGGGGCATTTGTATGGCGCCCCCTGGAGTCAATACTTTGTAGAACCGCCTTTCTCTGCAATTTCAGCTGCCTCTTGGCTCTTCTCTGATGAATGCTCTCCTTGCCCGGCCGGTCAGTTTAGGTGGACAGCCATGTCTTGGTAGGTCTTCAGTTGTGCCATACTCTTTCCATTTTCGGATGATGGATTGAACAGAGCTCCGTGAGATGTTCAAAGCTTGGGATATTTTTTTTATAACCTAACCCTGCTTTAAATGTCTCCACAACTTTATCCCTGACCTGTCTGGTGTGTTCCTTGGCCTTCATGATGCTGTTTGTGCACTAAGGTTCTCTAACAAACCTCTGAGGGCTTCACAGAACAGCTATATTTATACTGAGATTAAATTACACACAGGTGGACTCTATTTACTAATCAGGTGACTTCTGAAGGCAATTGGTTCCATTCAATTTTAGTTAGGGGTATCAGAGTAAAGGGGGGCTGAATACAAATGACCCCCCACACTTAGATATTTCAGATATTTATTTGTAGAAAAATTTTGAAAACCATTTATCATTTTCCTTCCACTTCACAATTATGAGCCACTTTGTGTTGGTCTATCACATAAAATCCCAATAAAATACATTTACGTTCTTGATTGTAACATGACAAGGTGTGAAAATTTTCATTTTGAAAAAAAACGCGTTGGACGCTTTCTGTCTGTTGACCGTGTTTGATTTTTATTGTTATGCTTTCAATTTCATTTTTCAATAAATTTGTACTTTTATATTCAATCACTGCTTTATGGTCCGTTTTAAAGTCCCACCTCTTTGAGGAACCTTTTCTACTCTATGTACTAGGGATGTGGACCATAACCAGTTCATTCAGGTAGTTGGGCAAGTATCCTTTCGTAAAGCACAGAATTTAGACAGCATTTCTGAAGGCAGGGATCTGATGTCACACCCCGCGCAGAGAAAAGAGCAAAGCTGAGTGTAATCTGAGACCTGAGTGGAGGGAAAAGACACGCCCTCTCCACAAATTCTCATAGGGAAACATGCACAGCTCAGGCTGTTAATTGCTTTCTGTGTGCTGGAAGGGGTGCAGCTGCCCCCTGGGATTCCGTGGTGTTGAAGTGACCCATGCAGGTAGCAGAGGGAAGTGAGAACAGGTGAGAACCACACTGAGTGCTTTGGATGGAGACAAATACGCACTATAGAGGGGTGTGCTTTCTTTTTATTCTGATTTCAGAGGTGTGCAACCGCTTTAAAGGCATGACCCATCCATTCATCTTTTTTTTTTTTTACAGTAAACACAGGCTGTATTGTATGTATCATGTATGCTGGGACCAGTGCCAGGGCAAGGTCATCCAGCACCCAGGCCAAAATATGCCAATCTGTGCCCCCTCCCCCATTCATGATGTGAAAGCTTAGGGAATCCTACGCCCAGCAGTCACTCACTTGTCAAAAATCACTGCCGCTGTCACTTCTCCTGTCAGCCTTGTAACAAAAGGAAGGCACCCTCATCCCTTCAGTAAACCATTGCGCCCAGGGCAGCTACCCCACTCGCCCACCCCTTGTCCCTGTCCTGGTTGTGGACTCACCTTTGTCCATACTGTGCCTGACATGTGTCCATACTGCGGGCTATTGTGACACTTTTAAGGAAAACATTCTATAATTCCTATGTCTGCAGGCTTTCACTTAGCCGATGCCCCAGCCAAGTTATAGTTAACAATTGTGCTGGACGAGTCTAGTTGGGCAGACGGAGCCCCGTGCCTCCCTGACGCCAGTACCCCCTTCCTGTGTCATTATCCCTCCCCGCATATTACGGAATAATTTCATTTCTAATCCAGTGAGGACAAAGCCGCAGCCCAGGATCCAGCCTTGTTTGTTTCTCTCTAATTAGTCGCATTAATCAGAGTATATTTTGCCACGCGTGGAGGGAGGAGCTTCGCAAATTTGTTCTGTGCGCCTCGTTTTTATTGTGATGGGGAATGCATGCGGCCAGTGTCTCCCTAATGAATATGTGCAATATCGGTCTGGGCCTCCGTATGCTGGCAGTACTTCTAATCAGCTTGCTGCATCTTACAATGATGTGAAGTGCCCAACTAAATGATAATGAGAGTATTGAATCTGCGCGATCCAGCGCTCTTTTTTATGATTAGTCCGCAGTACACCGAGCAATCCTTCATTTCCACATACTTAACAAATTAAGGATTTTTTTTTTATTCCCTTATTAAATGTTTCCAATATAACATAATGAACATACTGAATTTTACTGTATGAAATAAAATAGTTCTAGTAGCATGAACCTTCCAACATGATCTTACAGCAATTTTTTTTTTTAATTGTTTATTTTATTTATTTATTTTTATATATTTATTGTATTTATTTTTTACATAATGAATATACTGAATTTTACCCTATGAAATAAAGTAATTCTAGTACCATGAACCTTCCAACATGATCTCTTACAGCATAGTGTTTGTTTTTTCTATTATTATTTATTTTAATTATTTATTTACCAATTGGTAAAATCTAAAAGATGCTGTTGCATCAAGTAACTAGATACCAAATATGTCAAGATTTAAAATTTCAGTGTTTTTTTTTGTTTATTATTATTGATTGTATTTATTTTTATATATTTATTTTATTTATTTATATTTTATAAAGTTATTGTAATTATTTATTTATTTTTGTATATTTATTTTTATACATAATGAACATACTGAGTTTTACTCTAGTAGCATGACCCTTCCAACATGATCTCTTACAGCAAAGTGTTTTTTTGTTTTTTATTGTTTATTTTAATTATTTTTATATATTTATTGTGCAGTAATTATTTACTTATTTATATTTTATATATTTTTTGCAATTATTTTTTTCTTTTTTTAGATTTTTTTTACATAATGAACATACTGAATTTTACGCTATTAAATAAAATAATTCTAGTAGCATGAACCTTCCAACATGATTTCTTACAGCAAAGTGTTTTTTTTATTGTTATTGATTGTATTTATTTTTATATATTTATTTTATTTATTTATATTTTATATATTTATTGTAATTTTTTTTTACATAATGAACATACTGAATTTTACTGTATGAAATAAAATAATTCTAGTAGCATGAACCTTCCAACATGATCTCTTACATCAAAGTGTTTTTTTATTGTTTATTTTATTTATTTATTTTTATATATTTATTGTATTTATTTATATTTTATATATTTATTGTAATTATTTATTTTTTACATAATGAAAATACTGAATTTTATGCTATGAAATAAAATGATCTAGTAGCATGAACCTTCTAACATGATCTCTTACAGCAAAGTCTTTTTATTTATTTTTTTTTTTTTTTTTATATTTATTGTATTTATTTATAATTTTTATATTTTAATGTATTTATTTGTATATAAACATACTGAATTTTATGCTATGAAATAAAATAATTCTAGTAGCATGAACCTTCCAACATTATTTTACAGCAAAGTGTTTTTTATTGTTATTGATTGTATTTATTTACAATAAATATATAAAATATAAATACATAAAATAAATTTATAAAAATAAATAAATACAATCAAAAACAATAAAAAAACAAACAAAAAAAAACACTTTGCTGTAGAGTAAAATTCAGTATGTTCATTATGTAAGAAATAAATATATAATAAATAAATAAATTACAATAAATATATAAAATATATATAAATAAAAAAATATATATTTTTTTACATAATGAACATACTGAATTTTACTCTATGAAATTAAATAGTTCTAGTAGCATGAACCTTCCAACATGATCTCTCACAGCAAAGTTTTTTTTTTTTTAAATTAATTATTTTTATATATTGTACAGTATATATATATATATATATATATATATATATATATATATATATATATATTAGTATTTTTTTTTCTTTTTAATATATATTTATTTTTTACATACTGAATTTTATGTTATGAAACAAAGTAATTCTAGTAGCATGAACCAACATGATTTCATACAGCAAAAGTGTTCCATAGAGTGAACATCTTCTTAACCACTTGCTTCCCGGGCAATTTTGTAACTTTTTACACAAATGTTTAAATCAGCATTCCTTACTAGAAAATTATTTGGGATCCCAAACCTTTTTTTTTTAAAAGCAAAGGCCCTGGAGAATAAAATGGGGGCTGTTGCAATTTTTCAGAAAAAAAAAATACACAAAATATTACAGTGCACACAAGCACAATATTATACCCAATTGTTTTGGGCAAAATATAAAAGATTATTTTGTGTCAAGTAAATAGATACCAAACATGTCAAGGTTTAAATGAAGATAAATTATGGACCTAGAATTATTGCTCTCACTCCAATGATCACAGCGATACCTCACATGTGGTGCAATCACTGTTTGACAGATCTGCATGTTTATTTTTTTTATATATGTATTGTTATTTATTTTATTATATATTTTTTATTTATTTTTATTTTTTTTTACATAATGAACATACTGAATTTTACGCTATTAGATTAAATAATTCTAATAGCATGAACATTCCAACATAATCTCTTACAGCAAAGTGTTCCACTGAATAGACATCTCTTAATCCCTTGCTTCCAAATGAAACTTTTCACATGTGGTGCAATCGCTTTTATTTATTTATTTATTTATTATATATTATTGTGTTTATTAATTTTTATGTATTTATTTTTTACATAATAAACATACTGAATTTTACGCTAGGAAATACAATCATTCTAGTAGTATGAACCTTCCAACATGATCTCTTGCAGCAATTTGTTCCATAGAGTGAAACTACTTGCTGTCTGAGGCAATTTTTTAATTTTTCACATACATGTTAAAATCAGCATTTTTTGCTAGAAAACTACTTAGAACCCCCCAAACATTATATATTTTTTTGAAAGCAGAGGCCCTGCAGAATAAAATGGTGGCCGTTATAATTTTTTAAGTCAGACAACATTTGCGCAGCCGTTCATCAAATGCAAATTTTCAGGAAAAAGAAATACACAAAAGAATTATAGTGCACACAAACACAATATTATACCCAATTGGTAAAATCTAAAAGATGTTATTGCATCAAGTAACTAGATACCAAACATGTCAAGATTTAAAATTGCACACGCCCGTGAAATGGAGACAAACTACAGTACCCAAAATTGTCTATAGGGGACGCTTTAAAAGCCTTTTACAGGTTATCAGTTTAGCGTTAATCATGAATTTTGGGCCTAGAATTATCGCTCTCACGCCACTGGTCACGGAAATACCTCACTGTGGTGCGATCACTCTTTACATATGTGGCCAGACCTACGTGTGTTTGCCTTTATGTGTATGTGTGGGCAAAGGGGGGGCTTTAAAAAAAATTTTAATTATTATTTTATTTTTACACCTTTTTCATCAAACGTGGTTATAAACCCTCACATACACCCAGTGAAATGACTGGACTAAGGTGAAACACAGAGATTAAACAAATCCTCCTACATAGGTTGCACCTGTTTATCTACAGTCTTCTCCTCTCTACAGCCGTTCAAAGTGCAAAATGTATACAGCTTGTCTGAGCTGTCAGAAAAAAGGGGGGGCACAGAGCTGAAGTCACATTCTGCAGAGCATAGTGAGGGCTGATTGGAGGGAAGGGACCCCCCCCCCTCACCTTTCTCCACAGCACACAGGAACAGAGCTGAGGCTGTCAATTACAGGCTTTGTGATGGAGCTCCCTCCCCTGTCACCTTTTGTCTCTTGGTGTCAGGAAAACTTGTCAGAAGTAATTCTTGCTGATAGCAGAGGAATGAAGCGGAAGACAGAAATGCCACTCTGGACCAACTGCAAAGTGTACAGTTTTTTTGCCTTTAGTAAATCAACCCCTTAGTGCACTACTATAGAGCAAGGGTGTCAAACACAATTTCATTGCGGGCCGCATCAGCAGTATAGTTGCCCTCAAAGGGCCAGTTGTATCTGAGGTGTGCTACATACAGTGTGCAGGGTTCAGGGGTGTGCTAGGTACAGAGTGCAGGGTTCAGGGGTGTGCTGGGTACACAGTGCAAAGTACAGGGGTGTGCTAGGTACAGAGTGCAGGGTTCAGGGGTGTGCTAGGTACCGAGTACAATGTTCAGGGGTGTGCTGGGTACAGAGTGCAGGGGTTCAGGGGTGTGCTAGGTACAGAGTGCAAGGTTCAGGGGTGTACTAGGTACAGAGTGTAGTTTCAGGGGTGAGCAGGTGAACAGGTTATTAGTGGCCTGTATATGAAAAAATCAAGTGATCTAAATTTTCACTATATTATATGTTGATACTAATGACCATTTAGATCACTTGATTTTTTCATATACAGGCCACTAATAACCTGTTCACCTGCTGGGTCTAGCAGGACCTAGTATTTGATATGCACACAGGTGTTATATATGACACATTTCTTTGCACAATATAGCGCTACACTTTTTCTTTTTCTCATCAATTAATACAATTAGTCTAATTGTTGGTGTTGGCTGCTTGGTTTTGTTTTGTTTGGTTGGCGCAGCAGATTTTCCTCATTTTATTTAGTTTCAGGGGTGCCCTATATGCAGGGTTCAGGGATGTGCTACGTACATATTGCAAGGTTCAGGGGTGCACTGTGCAGGGTTCAGTGTTGCATTATGTAGAGTCCACAGTTCAAGGGTGTGCTGTGTACAGAGTGCATGGTTCAGGGGTGCATTATGTACAGAGTGCAGGGTTCAGGGGTGTACTACATACAGCGTGCAGTGTTCAGGGGTGTGCTACGTACAGAGGTCAGGGTTCAGGGGTGTGCTACGTACAGAGTGCAGGGTTCAGGGGTGTGCTACGTACATAGTGCAGGGTTCAGGGGTGCATTATGTACAGAGTGCAGGGTTCAGGGGTGTGCTACATACATAGTGCAGGGTTCAGGAGTGTGCTACGTACAGAGTGCAGGATTCAGGGGTGTGCTATGTACATAGTGCAGGGTTCAGGGGTTTGCTGTGTACAGTGTGTAGTTTCAGGGGTGCCCTATACAGAGTGCAGGATTCAGGGGTGTGCTACGTACATAGTGCAGGGTTCAGGGGTGCATTATGTACAGAGTGCAGGGTTTAGGGGTGCGCTATGCACAGTGCGCAACCCCAGTGGATTTCTGCCACATTCCAGCTGCAAAACGGGGTGTGAGGGCCACATGACAAGACCTGGCGGGCCGGATTCAGCCCACGGGGTGTGTTTGACATATGTCAAACACAATACACAGTACACAGAATATGGAAATGCAATTATTTTAGTAAATATCAACTGCTAAACACCCTTTCTCATCAGCAGTATATAGCAGTCTTGTGACTTCTATCAGTGTCTGGTTAAAGCTTGTAGGAGGAGTTTTCATTCTCCTCTGGCTGTCCTTATGAGGCTGCAGGACCCCTGACCCTCTGTCTGGACAGTGCTGATTGGCCTTATTCTGATCATATGCACTCTACCAAAAGGAAAAAAAAAACTCTTTAGCAATACACACCACACTGAGCATGTGCAGAGTTCCCCCAAGGCTCTGTTCTATCAGGAGATGGATTGGGGACAATGGAAGAAGGGGAGGGATCAGAGAAGACAGGATCAAACAGACTCTTTACACAATGCAGAGGGTGAACCCCTTAGGTTCCACAGTGAGTATAACAAGCATGATTTACTGCGTATACAGACTGATTTTACGGTTGTGGGTTTAGTAACACTTTAACCCTTTTACTCTACTCCCGATCTTTTCATTGGCACCCTCTACAGGTTGGATAATTATTACTATGCAGAATACTCATAATGACTTTATCTTCACAGAATGGAATGAGCACCAGTGCTACCCGTTCTCCTCTACTCCAATGACCTCGTATCCCTTGACCCACCATTTACTGGTCGCCTCATAACAAGGACTTCTGTCTTTTCCCTCTCCCTTCCTCTCGCTTCTCCATCTGGTGAGAAGTTAACACAAATGGCTTCTTATTGCATCAACTTTGACCCGGAGAGTTTCTCTCCAGACTGATCCCTTATCTTACTACCCCCCCATGGCGTAATGACATCCCCCCCCTGTTGATTGCTCAAGTTTATGGGTTAAAGCCTGCCGTTAAAGAAAAAGTATACCATGGTCAATCAAAGAATCCTAATGAAATCTATTTTAATTTCTGTTGGTCCCAGTAGAACTATCCAAGGGGGTTGAGTACTTAGTCAACTGCACCGGATCTAGTACTTCACAGCAAAAAACCTTCCTGGAAATATGAGGCAGGGTAGCTAATGAGATGACTGGTGCAGAGGCAGAAGAATAGGAGAAACGACCTCCAGCAGCACTGAGCATGAATTAGCTGAAAGAACATCCTTCTAACTAAAAAAAAAAACAGGGTATTGTTTTAAAGATGAGCTCATGAAATCGCTAAATACAACCATTTAGAGCAACACATTTCCATTTGTTGTTCTGCACATTCTTGATTATCATGTGCTCGTTCTTGCACATCTTTACACCATGTAGATTGACAGCTAAGCCTACACAGAGCAAAGCTTTAAAAGCTTGCATTACATTGTTGGCGGTTTTTAGTTTTTTCCTGATTCAAACCTAATCAGCTAAAACGGGACAGATGGACCCACACAAAAAAAAGGACAGATGGTCTCCACATTTCCGAACAGAGGCACAGAGGAACACAAAGAAAGTTCATATTTTCCGAAAGTAAAATGTTGTTTTACTTTAGATCAGCCATTCTCAGCCAGGGTTACATAGGAACCATGGGGTTCCTCCTGAGGTTGCTAGGGGTTGCTTGAGCTGTAGTTGACTAGACTCCTAATTGACCATGCCTGCATACTTCCAGAGTCAACGCCACTTGGCAAAGCCAGCAGCATTACACTAATCATCCTTTGAGTTGGCTGTAACAGCATTCTGAACACCCCAGGTTTCATTCTTCCTGCTGACTACCAGTGTAAGAGGCATTTTTTTCATTGACCCTCAATGAATTGGTTTTAGTAAGGGTCATCCAAGACTTTAAAACTATTTTAGGGGAATAAAAGGGTTTATAAAAGGAATTGGACTCTATCATGGATTTAGAATATCTCTTGGCAGCAGAATATGTGGATGGACCAACACACAGTCACTTGGGCTACCTGAACAGTATTTTGTTATTCTCAAGGTGTTCTTATAAATATAATTCCTTCTCATCCCCGTCACGATGGACCTCCCATTTGTCCATTCTACCCCAACCTTCCACTCCAACCTTCCACTCCAATTTTAATCTTACGTTCTCTGACCCTACTTATTCTCACCTCTTTCTGAATAGTTTTCCATGCTCTCTTTGCCTTTTGATGGTTATCTTATGGCTGACACTACATGTTTTAATTGGGCAAGTTGGCAACCCACCAATGATTCTTGTGCCGGTGGAAGTTATGAAGAACCCATAACACGCTACCAATAAACAACTGAAGTGATTCTAATTGTTTTATGTTTGTGTAATTGCCTATGCCCAAACTACCTACAACTGTATTTACATATATGCCTCTGTATACTATACTCTAGAAGGCCATCTATTCTCAACCAGGGTTCGGCAAAACCTTGGGGTTCCTCCAGATGTTGATAGGGGTTCCTTAAGCTGTGGATGAATGACCCCACATTTGATGGTGTCTGTAAATTTATGGAGCCTGTGCCACTTGGCAGAACCACCAATGATTTTTAGTTGTCTGTAAAGGGGGCATTCTGACCACCACTGTAAGGACATTCTTCCAACTGACCACCAATGTAAGAAGCAATCGTCTCGAAAGACCACAAATGTAGGACTGTGACAAACCCAACAAGGACAGAGGCTTTTGGAGAGGACTAGGGGCAGGCCTCCTACCCATTGATTATGGCCCATGGAGAAAGCAGATCATTCAACAATGTAATGGACACTGAGAGCAAGGCTTGGATTCATTCTCTGAATAAGGACAATAAAGCTTCCCTTCTGGAGTGGATGAAAAGGTGTGATATTAATCTTGCACAGGCTGATGGTCAGAGGGAATATGGTGGCCCTCCTGTAGACTGGGTTGAGAGGCTCCTTCACTTGGGACAGAAATATTTATCAACCATAATCCTCTGGAGATATATGAAAATAAATTAATTCCACTGTATCAGACTGCTGGGACATTGTATGTATGATGATTTGTCCAGTGGACAGAATACACATGTTTGTGTCTCTCTCATTGTTAATTGGGTCACCTATTGTTTCTGTCTGTCTGCTAGTATTGTGTCCACTCCACCTTGTTGGTAAACTATTGTGGGATGTTATATGTTTGTTTATCAGATTACTGGTTAATAAGGATCACTATTAGTTGTTAGCTGTTAATTGGAGTGGTGTTTGATGTTGCATTGTCATGCTAATATCCTCAAGAGGGTTAATGTCCTGCTGTGGGGTATAAAGTATGTGTCTGAGTTTCAATAAAGAGTCATTTGTTTGGTTCTATCCCGACATCTTGTCTGTGTACAATGCTTGGGGTAAAAAGGACTGGTATTAGCTCTCAGTCTGCTTAGAACGGTTTGGAGGGCAGGAGGCACTGTTTGGCGGAAACTGTTGGGGTGCCAAGTGGTTCTGTCATAGTGACATTCTTTCCACTGACCACCAATGTAAGGAGCATTCTTCTCACTGATCACCAATGTAAGGAACATTCTTCCCACTGATCACCAATGTAAGGAGCATTCTTCTCACTGATCACCAATGTAAGGAACATTCTTCCCACTGATCACCAATGTAAGGAGCATTCTTCCCACTGATCACCAATGTAAGGAACATTCTTCCCACTGATCACCAATGTAAGGAGCATTCTTCTCACTGATCACCAATGTAAGGGGCATTCTTCCCACTGATCACCAATGTAAGGAGCATTCTTCTCACTGATCACCAATGTAAGGAACATTCTTCCCACTGATCACCAATGTAAGGAAGGGACATTCTTCTCATTGTCCACCAATGTAAGGGACATTCTTCCCACTGAACACCAATGTAAGGGACATTCTTCCCACTAACCACCAATGTAAAGAGCATTCTTCTCAATGACCACCAATGTAAGGAGCATTCTTCTCAATGACCGCCAATCTAAGAAGTAATTCTACCCAATGTAAAGAGCATATTTCCCACTGATCCTCAGTGAATTGAAGTTAGCAGGGGTTTCCCTAGACCAGAAAATTATTTCAAGGGTTCCTCTGGGGTAAAAGGGTTGGGAAAGGCTGCTCTTCAGTGTTCACAGCTATGTGACTTTGCTTTGATTGTTTCTTTTGTGCTGTCTTTAAATATAAACCTGATTAGCTAAGATTGAACAAATAAGGTTGGAAAGTGCTGCTTTGGATACAATTGGTCCTTAGCCAATTTCTTGTTTTAATAATGGTTTGTACTGAAGCAAAACAGCTGTGTGAGGAGCCTCACAGGAATCTGTACATCCCGGGTGGGAATACTTGCCTCGGGACAGTGACTTCATTCACAATGAAGATGAACAAGTGATCTACACATCTACAATCTAGTACAGTATATGATCCATGAGTCGGATAGTAGCCTTCAGGTAACGCTTCTCACACAGGTTTTTTGAATACTTTCATTAGTAACAACTGGTGATGAGGTACAATATGTCACCATTGTGAACATGGTTGTTGTATTGTCAGACCTGCCAAAACATTTCCCAGCTTAAGTGAAATAACGGCTCTTTTATTAGGGGAATAAGGGAGCAGTCACTCATTGATAAAAGATTTCCAACATCATGACAATTGCAGGCACTTCTCATGGCTGTGTATGGTCAGTCTAGCTCATAACTCCAAAGATTGTTTATTCTCGTGGACACCTGATGTAAGGGGGACACTCTGATGGGTACAACTGATGTAAGAAGACACTTTCATTGGGACACCTGATGTAAGGAAGCACTCAGATGGGAACACCTGATGTAAGGGGGTACCATGTAGTAGACACCTAGTGTAGGGGGGGCACTCTGATGGGGACACCTGATGTTAGGAGGCATTTTGATGGGGGCGCCAGTTTTAAGGGGGCACTCTGATGGGTACAACTGATGTAAGAAGACACTTTAATTGAGACACCTGATGTAAGGAAGCACTCAGATGGGAACACCTGATGTAAGGGGGCACTGTGATGGGTACAACTGATGTAAGAAGACACTTTCATTGGGACACCTGATGTAAGGAAGCACTCAGATGGGAAAACCTGATGTAAGGGGGTACCATGTAGTATCAGTTGTACCCTAGTGTAGGGGGGCACTCTGATGGGGACACCTGATGTTAGGGGGCATTTTGATGGGGGCGCCAGTTTTAAGGGGGCACTCTGATGGGGAGACTTGATGTAAGGGGGCACTATGATGTTAACACCTAATGTAAGGGGGCATGCTCATGGGGACATTTGCTGTAAGGAGGCACTCTGATGGAGACACTTGATGAAAGGGGGCATTATGAGGTAGACACCTAATGTAAGGGAGCACTTTCATGGGGACACCTGATGTAAGGGGGGACCCTGATGGGGACTCCTGATATAAGGAGGCACTGTTAGGGGGACACAAAGAAAATTGATAAAAAAAAAAAAATATTACTGAAATTAGATTTTACCCATTTATATACCGTATATTATACTGGTGACCCCACAATAGGGATAAAACTTTTCTGTGGAGTGGGAGGTTAATAAGACACGCGGCCAATTAGAAGAAAAGAGGTTTAACCTCAAACTGCATAGTAAGTTCTTTACTATAAGAGCGATAAGAATGTGGAATTCCCTTCCACAGATGGGGAGCATCGAGCATCTCATCGGTAGTTTAAAATCGATAGTTTAAAAAAACTATTGGATAAGCACCTGAATGACCGCAACATACAGGGATATACAATGTAATACTGACATATAATCACACACATACTGTAGGTTGGACTTGTGTCTTTTTTTCAACCTCACCTACTATGTAACTATGTAATATAAACAGAAATATAAAGGGGCACTATGATGTAGACACCTAATGTCAGGGGCCATTTTCATGGGGACACCTGAAGTAAGAGGAGAACTCTATTGGGGATACCTGGTGTAAGGAGGCGCAGTAAGGGGGCACAAAGAAAATTGATAAAAAAAATATTATTGAAATTAGATTTTACCCATCTATATATTTTATTTAAATATATAAATAGAAATGTAAAAAAAAAAAAAGAAACATCCAAATATAATCTGGAAAGATTGTTTTAAATATATAAATGAAAATAGCTTCTTTTTTGATAGGTATGAAACAACTACACAAATACTAGATTGTGAGTCTTAGCCCAAACGTGAGATTTGGACCTCTGTGAATTTTATAGTTAATAAATCATTTCTATTTATTCTCCCATTTATGATTCTTCCGTATTTTATTGTGCCATACAGTTTGTTTTATGTGCTGTGTCGCCCTATTACTTTCCCCTTTCACTCAATGCAAAGGAAAAAAAAAACAAAAAAACACCCTCTAACTCCTTTTATCGCATATAACTAGTTCTATCGTTTTTTTAATACCTCGATACAATTGCTTCCATTGCCCCATATAACCTGCCATGCTGTGTGGCTTGTTTCCGCGTGCCGGTGACAGCTACATGACACAGCAGCACAGTGTGCTGAGATGAGGAATTGGAACAAAGCTGTAATAAATTGGTGCTTGCTCCCTTACTCTCTCCCCTGAAGCTTGGGGTGAAATAAATTCTCAAAATCTATTTCCCTGTGATGGCCAGCGGCCGACCAGTCCAGTAAATAAGAATTATAGCGGCGGAACGGCATCACTTATGGTAGGATAAAAAAAAGAAGACAAACATGTCTGCACAGGAGATATAAATCTGATGATCGGCGGTGGGGCTGCCAGAGATAATCGGAGTATTTAGAACAAGTTTTAAATTCTGCATTGCTCAGAAATACTTCCAGAGGAATGATAGAAGCAAAAGCAGTATTCGCTTGTTGGCGCCCCGTACATAGGAACACTAAGGCTAGGTTAACATCTACAGGTGAGACCGTTCACACGCATGCATTTTTTGCTCGTACCCACGCGTCACGGATGCGGAAAAGTCTCTGACTCTTTTCCAAGAACTTCATCGCTTTGGGGCTGTGACACCATGCTAGCAGATGCATAGGGGTTCAGTTGACAACCAAAGGCATAACTGCGCGTTTTGCTAAAAGACAACGCCTTTCTGTGCGCTTCAGGAAAGCATGCGATTTTTTGGCTCGTTCCCAACCTGCAAAGGAGTGAACCTAGCCTTAATGCCTCAGTCACAGGAAGCTGTTAGAACCCGGGTCTGAACCTGCGACGTCTGCTGTGTCAATTCTTGCTGAGCCATTCTAGGGTGCTGGACAGCTCCCTGAACAGTTCCTTGAAAGATCTTGCCATGAATCTTGTTTTTTTCTTGAACCTTGGATCCTTTGGTCCTCCCACGAATGTCCAATGTAAGCCACGTCTCTGCACTTTCAGCGTGCGATTTTTGGCTTGTTCTGATTGATTGCATTTCATTAAAAAAAAAAACGTGCAGCTGGGAGTGGGAGGGTGAATGATGCAGGGTGTGTGCTAATGAGGTCAGCTGGTCAACTCCTTCCTGTGTCATGACTTAAAGTCTGATCAGGAAGACAGACATTACTAATGGAAACGTCTGGAAACGTGGATTAGGACAAGAAAACTACGTGACTGTAGATTTATTGGAAAGCTTTGATATTTTTGCAAAAAAAAGTACATGAATGCTATATTGGGGGAGCATAGGGGAGCTGGAATTTAGAAGAGAAAAAAGTGTACAAAGGTGAACTTACCCTTTAATGCCTCAGTCAGTCACAGTAAGCTGTCTGAACCCGGGTCTAAACCTGCGACCTCTGCTGTGTCAATTCTTGCTGAGCCATCTAGGGTGCTGGACATCTCCCTGAACAGTTCATTGAAAGATCTTGCCATGAACCTTGTTTCTCTTGAACCTTGAATCCTTTGCTCCTCCCATGAACTTCCTATTTAAGCCACGTCTCTGCATTTTCTGCTTGTCAGATTATTGTGCTCTCTCCAGCTAATATCTCGTTTCTGTCACTCCATCTGTATCTCCACTACTGCTTGTTCCTGACCTTTTGGCTTGTTTCTCGACTAGGCTTCCACTTGATCCCAACCTGCAACCACTTGTTACCAGCCTTTGGCTTGTTTACCGATTACGCTTCTGCTTGATCCTGATCTGCTATATTTTCTACTGGACCCCCGGCTTGCTCATTTCTTGGTGGGGTGATCCTGAGGACGGTGACCTGGTACTAACACGCAGCAAAACTCATCTCCACCATCAGAAGCTCTGGTGAATACTGGTTATTGCTTAGACCCTGCACCTCGGGTGAGGCCGCATCATCTTCCAGGATGACCCGCTTGTATGCCTATCCAGCTGGTCGGTGGGAGCCTGTCTACTGCTATAGCTACTGGCCTCCGAGCCTGACCCATGACCATGAGTCAATGCTCACAGGATTGGGAGCTGTTCCCTTCATCTACTCATTAGCGGGGACCAAGATCTATCTTCGTAGTGAATAGACATGTGCAGTTCGTTTTGACAAATTCGTTAATTCGGAGCAATATCCGAATTAACGAAAACCCGTTTAATGCATTTTTATGAATATTCGCAAATTCGAATGTTCGAAAACTCATAAATTAAAAGATTCGTAAGTTCGTAAATTTAAAATGTGAAAATCCAAAAACCCAAAAATTCAAAAATCTGAATTAATAACTAACTAATAATAACTTAACTATTACTAACTATTCAATTATAGGTATTGGAATTTCCTTTCAAATTTGGCTGTTGGTGAATGTAATGAATAAGAATTTATCCAAAGTTACAAATTATCCAAAATAATGAATGCTGCATCGAAACAAATGGAACGTAACGAATTAATAATAATAAATAACAATAATAATAATACTTTTTTTTATTATTATTATTTATTATTAATTCATTCCGTTCCATTTGTTTAGATGCAGCATTCGTTAATTTCGGATAATTTGTGACTTTGAATAAATTCGTATTACGTTCGCTAACAGCCAAATATGAAAAGAAATTCCAATACCTATAATTTAATAGTTAGTTATTATTAGTTATAATTTAGAATTTTCGTCCTTTTGAATTTTCTAATTTTTGAATTTTTGAATTTTAGAATTTTCTAATTTCCGAATTTTCTAATTTAGGAATTTCTGAATTTATGAATTCCCGAATTTATGAGAATAGGTGGGGGAAAAAATGTAATGGGACTTTCAGGGTGCCAGGTATATATAATATTAAACTAATAATACATCAACAATATAAAATTATCAACATTTATTAGACAAAGGACAAAAATTGTTAAAAAGCATTGGCTTGTACAAACATTACACAGACATGAGTATACATCTAGTGAGCAGATGAAAAATGATCTTTCAGCAATGGTATCCCGACATGTTTCGCCCACTAGGGCTTCCTCGGGGGATGTTTGTTGAGAGACAGGACTAGATGTATTACTGCACAAGACAAAATGCAATTTAATTCAAGGCAATATGTAACAATACTAAAAATGATGCCACTGACCATCCAAAGCTAAAGTACACAACCCGCCCATTATCCGGTATTTACCTGTGCGCTGATGTTTGAGCCACAATTGAAGAGACGGACACTGGGCTGCACACAAAGAGCTGGCCAGGAGGATCCCAAGAACAAGGTTATAGGCCGATCTCTGAGGAAATCCCGAAATTATGAATTTCCAAATTTATGAATTTCCGAAATTTATGAATTAGCGATATGCTATCATAACGAATGACCTGAAAAAAAAACAAAAAATGAATGAAAGGAAAACTAACACATTTTTCAGCACTGCACATGTCTAGTAGTGAGTGCGTCATAAAAAAAGAAAAAAAGGGGTTCAGCAAGGACCCCCTGAGCGGACTTTAGAGGCACAACAAACCTGAGAAAGCATAATCAAAATAACAATATACTGTATATACTCGAGTATAAGTCGTTCCGAGTATAAGTCGAGGCCCCTAATTTACCACAAAAAACTGGGAAAAACTTATTGACCCGAGTATAAGACGAGGGTGAGAAATGCAGAGGGTCAATAATGCCCATCTGCAGCTGCCTGCCTCCCTGTGTCCTGTGCAGCCTACCTGTACCCTGTACATGTGTCCTGTACATGTGTGTCCTGTGTGCATGTGTGTCCTGTGTGCATGTGTGTCCTGTGTGCATGTGCAGCCTACCTGTGTCCTGTGTAGCCTTCCTGTGGCGATCTCCTTCCTCCCTGTGGCGATCTCCATCCTCAGACGGCAGCCGTGTGATGATACTGTTCGGCGGCCATTCCACAGTTCAAAAGCCGCGCCTCCTCCTCCTCTGTGATAGGCTGACCGCTGACAGCCTATCACGGACATTCTCTCATTCTCATACCACGGACGAGGATGAGAGAATGTCCGTGATAGGCTGTACATTGACAGCTGTTCAGCCTATCACAGAAGAGCAGGAGGCGCGGCTTTTGAAAGCTGGAATAGCCTCCGAGCATTATCATCACACGCCGGCCGCCGTCTGCCTGCATGACACGCTGATCATGCAGACAGATGGCGGGTACTCGAGTATAAGTCGTAGGGAAACTTTCAGCCCAAAAAAAAGGGCTGAAAAATTCGACTTATACTCGAGTATATACGGTAATCAATTTTATTAAATATAAATACATACAGTACAAAGACATTGACAAAAGATAATAAAAAATCATCTATATAGAAATATACATGATACAAGCCCCAATGTGTCTACGCGTTTCGTATAGAACTTCTTCAGGACACTTTCAGGTTTCAGTTAATACACAAGAGGGTTTCACTTGTAAAGAGGCTTTCACAAGTTCAAAAACGGTAGTTCAAATTTATTCAAGTATAGACGTCAAGGTCTTAGCAATAGAGGTGGATGACCATCAACTGTTTCCATTTACAACCTCGGGGTTCAGTTCCAACAAGGAAAAAAACAATAAATGGCCAATAATCAATAGTAGCACTGCAGCAACCATAGGAGGGCACCAAAGAGCCCATAGACCGTATCTGCTCAATGGTCCATTTTTAATGATTAGTGGGGCCAAATCGACAATCATTTTCAACCATATGAGAACATTTGAAGGCTCAGGATGGAAGTTTTTTCTCGAACAAAGGAAATTCTAGCTAGGAATGTGCTTATCGTGCAAGAAAAAACATACAGTATATATTGTAATGTTGTTCTAGGCACAAAAGAAAACTGATTAATCTGTCTGGAATTCCATTCATGTCTCGCTAAAATTGTTAGCCCCTTAAAACAAAATTTGTTGACTCTGTGATGGTAAGAGAGAGTGCCCCGAAAAATGATTTTTTTTAGAATTCCCGTACGAACGTTCTAAGGACATTCTACTGGTGAGTGGCCAGCTTTAAGCAGGAAATAGTTGGAATTTCTTCATTAACACAACACATATACAATATATATACAGCACATATGTGAATACAACAATCTTGGTGGATATTGAAGATATGGAAGCTTGTAGTACCCGAGAGTCTCATGTAAAATTAATGACTTACTCCGTCCACTGCACAGGCCTGCATGGATTTCCCAGGAGCCACCAACATTAGTAGATGAGGAGGAAAAACATTTCTGTTCTGGAGGAAGTTAAAGATAATATTGCCTATTGTGCACATTCACATTCAACTTTGAAGTACACATTTATACCGTACAGTTTTATTACTGTGTGGGTGTGTGTGTGTGTATATATATATATGTATATATATATATATAATATATATATATATATATATATATATATACAGTATATATATATATATATATATATATAGTATCTCACAAAAGTGAGTACATCCCTCACATTTTTGTAAATATTTTATTCTATCTTTTCATGTGACAACACTGAAGAAATGACACTTGTCTACAATGTAAAGTAGTGAGTGTACAGCTTGTATAACAGTGTAAATTTGCTGTCCCCTCAAAATAACTCAACACACAGCCATTAATGTCTAAACCGCTGGCAACAAAAGTCAGTACACCCCTAAGTGAAAATGTCCAAATTAGGCCCAAAGTGTCAATATTTTGTGTGGCCACCATTATTTTCCAGCACTGCCTTAACCCTCTTGGGCATGGAGTTCACCAGAGCTTCACAGGTTGCCACTGGAGTCCTCTTCCCCTCCTCCATGATGACATCACGGAGCTGGTGGATGTTAGAGACCTTGCGCTCCTCCACCTTCCGTTTGAGGATGTCCCACAGATGATCAATAGGGTTTAGGTCTGGAGACATGCTTGGTCAGTCCATCACCTTTACCCTCAGCTTCTTTAGCAAGGCAGTGGTCGTCTTGGAGGTATGTTTGGGGTGGTTATCATGTTGGAATACTGCCCTGTGGCCCAGTTTCTGAAGGGAGGGGGATCATGCTCTGCTTCAGTATGTCACAGTACATGTTGGCATTCATGGTTCCCTCAATGATCTGTAGCTCCCCAGTACCGGCAGCACTCATGCAGCCCCAGACCATGACACTCCCACCACCATGCTTGACTGTAGATAAGACACACTTGTCTTTGTACTCCTCACCTGGTTGCCGTCACACACGCTTGTCACCATCTGAACCAAATAAGTTTATCTTGGGCATCTTGGGTTTGCAGGCTTTCTTGTGCATCATCTTTAGAAGAGGCTTCCTTCTGGGATGACAGCCATGCAGACCAATTTGATGCAGTGTGCGGCGTATGGTCTGAGCACTGACAGGCTGACCACCAACCCCTACAACCTCTGCAGCAATGCTGGCAGCACTCATACGTCTATTTTCCAAAGACAACCTCTGGATATGACGCTGAGCACGTGACCTCAACTTCTTTGGTCGACCATGGTGAGGCCTGTTATGAGTGCAACCTGTGCTGTTAAACTGCTGTATGGTCTTGACCACCATGCTGCAGCTTAGTTTCAGGGTCTTGGCAATCTTCTTATAGCCTAGGCCATCTTTATGTAGAGCAACAATTTTTTTTTTCAGATCCTCGGAGAGTTCTTTGCCATGAGGTGCCATGTTGAACTTCCAGTGACCAGTATGAGAGAGTGAGAGCGATAACACCAAATTTAACACACCTGCTCCCCATTCACACCTGAGACCTTGTAACACTAACAAGTCACATGACACCGGGGAGGGAAAATGGCTAATTGGGCCCAATTTGGACATTTTCACTTAGGGGTGTACTCACTTTTGTTGCCAGCGGTTTAGACATTAATGGCTGTGTGTTGAGTTATTTTGAGGGGACAGCAAATTTACACTGTTATACAAGCTGTACACTCACTACTTTACATTGTAGACAAGTGTCATTTCTTCAGTGTTGTCACATGAAAAGATGGAATAAAATATTTACAAAAATGTGATGGGTGTACTTACTTTTGTGAGATTCTGTGTGTGTGTGTATACATATATGCTCAGCTGCCACTTTATTAGGTCCCCCTTGCTAGTAGCGGGTTGGACCCCCTTTTGCCTTCATTCTTGGTGGAATAGATACAACAAGGTGTTGAAAACGTTCCTCAGAGATTTTGCTCCATAGTGACATGATAACATCTAGCAGTTGCTGCAGATTTGTCGGCTGCACATCCATGATGCGAATCTCCTGTTCCACCACATCCCAAAGGTGCTCTATTGGGTGAGATGTGGTGAGTGTGGAGACCATTGGAGGACAGGGACCTCATTGTCCAGTGGTGAGATGATTGGAGCTTTGTGACATGGTGAATTATCCTGCTGGAAGGAGCCATCAGAAGATGGGGACACTGTAGTCATAAAGGGATGGACATGGTCAGCAATAATACTCAGGTAGGACGTGGTGTATAAACCATGATCAATTGGTACTAAGGGGCCCAAAGTGTGCCAAGAAAATCTCCCCCCCACCATTACACCCCCACCATCAGCCTGAACCGGTGATACCCCACCCTTCATACCATTACACCCCCACCACCAGCCTGAACCGGTGATACAAGGCAGGATGGATCCATGCGCCAAATTCTGACCCCACCATCTGAATGTCGGAGCTGAAATCCAGACTCATCAGACCAGGCAACGTTTTTCCAATCTTCTATTGTCCAATTTTGGTGATCCTGTGCCAATTGTAGCCTCAGTTTCCTGTTCTAAGCTGACAGGAGTGGCACCCGGTGTGATCTTCTGCTGCTGTAGCCCATCTGCTTCAAAGTTGGATGTGTTGTGCATTCAGAGATGGTATTCTGCATACATTGGATGTAACGAGGGGTTATTTGAGTTACTGTTGCCTTTCTATCATCTGGAACCAGTCTGCCCATTCTCCTCTGACCTCTGACATCAACAAGGAATTTTCCTCCACTCAACCGCCGCTCACTGGATATTTTCTCTTTTCCGGATCATTCTCTGTAAACCCCGAGAGATGGTTGTGTGTGAAGTGCAGTGGATCAGCAGATTTTGAAATACTTAGACCAGCCCGTCTGGTACCAACAACCACGCCACGTTCAAAGTCACTTCAGTCCCCTTTCTTCCCCATTCTGATGCTCGGTGTGAACATCAGCAAGTCGTCTTCACCACGTCTAGATGCCTAAATTCATTGAGTTGCTGCCATGGGATTGGCTGATTAGAAATTTGTGTTACCGAGCAATTGAACAGGTGTACCTAATAAAGTGACCGGTGAGTGTATATATACAATACACAGTGTGTGTACATATATATAATTTTTTTTTTAATAGTAATACAATGTATATTATTAAAGTGGTTGTAAACCCTTACTGTCCACTTTTCACTACAGGTAAGCCTATAATAAGGCTCACCTGTAGCGACCCCGGAGACCTCCCAAACCTGCACGGTTTAGGAGATATCCCCTGTATCTGCATGTGCCGACGTCACAGCACACAGCACATGCGCACTGAGGCAACGGCACATACGTACGTACCATTTCCTTCAGTGAGTGTGCCCTTACCGGCGGCTCCTTTAGGGAAAGAAGGGAGAGGCAGGTGACTGTGATGAGAGTTCTATGTGAACTGCTAGACAGTCCCTAGAGCAGGTTCCCCCTCCCCTGCAGTGATTGGTTGTTAGGACTACCAGCATCCTAACAACCAATGATATCACATATGTGCCTTACCCCCCCCCCAGAGCTTCCTACATCCAGACTTGCAGCCTGCTCCACCTCTCAGCTCCTGCCCTCTGCCTGCCTGGCAGTAAAAGGTATAGAGACACCTGATGTAAGGAGGCATTCTGATAGGGACACCTGATGTAGGGGGCACTCTGATAGGGACACCTGATGTAAGGGGAGCACTCTGATAGGGACACCTGATGTAGGGGGCACTCTGATAGGGACACCTGATGTAGGGGGCACTCTGATAGGGACACCTGATGTAAGGGGGCACTCTGATAGGGACACCTGATGTAAGGGGAGCACTCTGATAGGGACACCTGATGTAGGGAGCACTCTGATAGGGACACCTGATGTAGGGGGCACTCTGATAGGGACACCTGATGTAAGGGGGCACTCTGATAGGGACACCTGATGTAGGGGAGCACTCTGATAGGGACACCTGATGTAGGGGGCACTCTGATAGGGACACCTGATGTAGGGGAGCACTCTGATAGGGACACCTGATGTAGGGGGCACTCTGATAGGGACACCTGATGTAAGGGGGCACTCTGATGTGTGAAGAATGATGTGCAAAGAGTGAAGAATGATGTGCGGAGAGGGATAGGAGGCAGGCGAGGAGTGATGGGGACACCTGATGTAGGGGAGCATTCTGATGGTGACACCTGATGTAAGGGGGCACTCTGATAGGGATACCTGATGTAGGGGAGCACTCTGATGGGGAAACCTTATGTAAGGGGGCACTCTTAGTGGGACACCTGATGTAGGGGGGACACTGATGAGGACACTTAACGTGAGGAAGCACTCTGATGGGACACCTGATGTGAGGGGGGAACTCTGATTTGCGAAGAATGATGTGCGAAGAGTGAGGAATGATGTGCGGAGAGGGATAGGAGGCAGGCGAGGAGTGATGGGGACACCTGATGTAGGGGAGCATTCTGATGGGGACACCTAATAAAGGTGGCCATTCTGATGGAGTCACCTGATGTAAGGGGGCACTCTGATTGGGACACCTGATGTAAAGGGGGCACTCTGATGGGGACGCCTGATGTAAGGGGGCGGTCTGATGTGTGAAGAGTGATGTGCGAAGAGTGAAGAATGATGTGCGGAGAGGGATAGGAGGCAGGCGAGGAGTAATGGGGACACTTGATGTAAGGGGGTGCTCTGATGGGGACACCTGATGTAGGGGAGCACTCTGATAGGGACATCTGATGTAAGGGGGGACTCTGATGGGGACACCTGATGTAAGGGAGCACTCTGATAGGGACACCTGATGTAAGGGGGCACTCTGATGTGTGAAGAGTGATGTGCGAAGAGTGAAGAATGATGTGCGGAGAGGGATAGGAGGCAGGCGAGGAGTGATGGGGACACCTGATGTAGGGGAGCATTCTGATGGTGACACCTGATGTAAGGGGGCACTCTGATAGGGATACCTGATGTAGGGGAGCACTCTGATGGGGAAACCTTATGTAAGGGGGCACTCTTAGTGGGACACCTGATGTAGGGGGGACACTGATGAGGACACTTAAAGTGAGGAAGCACTCTGATGGGACACCTGATGTGAGGGGGGAACTCTGATTTGCGAAGAATGATGTGCGAAGAGTGAAGAATGATGTGCGGAGAGGGATAGGAGGCAGGCGAGGAGTGATGGGGACACCTGATGTAGGGGAGCATTCTGATGGGGACACCTGATAAAGGTGGCCATTCTGATGGAGTCACCTGATGTAAGGGGGCACTCTGATTGGGACACCTGATGTAAAGGGGGCACTCTGATGGGGACGCCTGATGTAAGGGGGCGGTCTGATGTGTGAAGAGTGATGTGCGAAGAGTGAAGAATGATGTGCGGAGAGGGATAGGAGGCAGGCGAGGAGTAATGGGGACACTTGATGTAAGGGGGTGCTCTGATGGGGACACCTGATGTAGGGGAGCACTCTGATAGGGACATCTGATGTAAGGGGGGACTCTGATGGGGACACCTGATGTAAGGGAGCACTCTGATAGGGACACCTGATGTAAGGGGGCACTCTGATGTGTGAAGAGTGATGTGCGAAGAGTGAAGAATGATGTGCGGAGAGGGATAGGAGGCAGGCGAGGAGTAATGGGGACACTTGATGTAAGGGGGTGCTCTGATGGGGACACCTGATGTAGGGGAGCACTCTGATAGGGACATCTGATGTAAGGGGGGACTCTGATGGGGACACCTGATGTAAGGGAGCACTCTGATAGGGACACCTGATGTAAGGGGGCACTCTGATGTGTGAAGAGTGATGTGCGAAGAGTGAAGAATGATGTGCGGAGAGGGATAGGAGGCAGGCGAGGAGTGATGGGGACACCTGATGTAGGGGAGCATTCTGATGGTGACACCTGATGTAAGGGGGCACTCTGATAGGGATACCTGATGTAGGGGAGCACTCTGATGGGGAAACCTTATGTAAGGGGGCACTCTTAGTGGGACACCTGATGTAGGGGGGACACTGATGAGGACACTTAAAGTGAGGAAGCACTCTGATGGGACACCTGATGTGAGGGGGGAACTCTGATTTGCGAAGAATGATGTGCGAAGAGTGAAGAATGATGTGCGGAGAGGGATAGGAGGCAGGCGAGGAGTGATGGGGACACCTGATGTAGGGGAGCATTCTGATGGGGACACCTGATAAAGGTGGCCATTCTGATGGAGTCACCTGATGTAAGGGGGCACTCTGATTGGGACACCTGATGTAAAGGGGGCACTCTGATGGGGACGCCTGATGTAAGGGGGCGGTCTGATGTGTGAAGAGTGATGTGCGAAGAGTGAAGAATGATGTGCGGAGAGGGATAGGAGGCAGGCGAGGAGTGATGGGGACACTTGATGTAAGGGGGTGCTCTGATGGGGACACCTGATGTAGGGGAGCACTCTGATAGGGACATCTGATGTAAGGGGGGACTCTGATGGGGACACCTGATGTAAGGGAGCACTCTGATAGGGACACCTGATGTAAGGGGGCACTCTGATGTGTGAAGAGTGATGTGCGAAGAGTGAAGAATGATGTGCGGAGAGGGATAGGAGGCAGGCGAGGAGTGATGGGGACACTTGATGTAGGGGAGCATTCTGATGGAGTCACCTGATGTAAGGGGGGCACTCTTAGTGGGACACCTGATGTAAGGGGAACTCTGATGGGACACCTGATATAAGGGGCACTCTGATGGGGACACCTTCATGTAAGGGAGCACTTAAAATGGTCAATAAATATTTTAAAAAATATTGAATATTGTACATTGCTTATTTGTTGATAGTCATACACTGACTACATAGGTTCTAGGTTCTGAGTCGGAGCACACACATGAGATCTGGACCTCTGCTGGAAGAACATTTTTACTGACCTCCTTGAATTTTAATTCCATACCCCCATCTATGAGCTCCTCTCCTCATTTTGTTAACGTCAGCGGCATGATCTGCATCTTATTGACGCTTAATGAGTGACCTCCTGTCGTCTTTGAGGCGGATCTCGGAGTAATGTATTATTTATTGACTCCTCTGACAATGGAAGGTGCGCCTTCCCGGGAATTTGGAGGCGAGTATAGTCAGCGCTGTGATGTGCGGAGGGGGATAGGAGGCAGGCGAGGAGTTAATCCCCTCCGGTTATTGTAGAGAAGAGCATCTTGTATTCAGTGTTCAGCTGAATGCTGTCATTGTCACATCCGCACAAAGCCATATTCAAGGAGACCGTCTGATCCTCGCTGCTTCCAAGTCGGCCGACCTTTACCCTTCCTGGAGGAATACTCGGCCTGAGCGCCTGTTGGGCCTCTGAATTTGGACTCATTATCTTTTCAAAAGTAATTTATGATATGAATTTGTGGAGCTGTGGTATAATGGTCACAAGTGATATAATGATCTAGTCCCACGCACGTTCTAATGTGTTTTCCATTTTTTTTTAAATTCAGAGCAAATTATGTCAAAGCAGTAATTAACCCAAAATTAAAAATGTATTATATTGCAGCTTACCAGTTTTTAGATATGATGGCGTTTTCTTTTTTAGGCTTTTTTTCCCCCTTTATTTACTTCTGGTGATCCAGCCAGTAAGTCTGTTATTGTTCAACTTCCTTTAAAAGACCAAGCTGTCCAGAAAAAATGGCAGTTAGAGGGTTGGGGTGAACCATTTACCACTGGCAGGGGTGCTTAAAATGATCGGCTTTTATTCATTTTTGTAAAACCTGTATCCCAAAAGAAAGAAAAACAATGCCCCATCATTGGAGTCAGTGGAAGGAATAGTGCCCCATCATTGGGGTCAGTGGAAGGAATAGTGCCCCATCATTGGAGTCAGTGGAAGGAATAGTGCCCCATCATTGCTGTCATTGGGAGGAATTGTACCCCATCCTTGGTGTCATTGGGAAAAATTGTGCCCCATCATTGGAGTCAGTAGGAGGAATAGTGTCCCATCATTGGTATCAGTGGATGGAATTGTGCCCCATCATTGCTGTCATTGGGAGGAATTGTGCCTCATCATTGGAGTCAGTGGGAGGAATAGTGCCCCATCATTGCTGTCATTGGGAGGAATTGTGCCCCATCGTTGGAGTTAGTGGGAGGAATTGTGCCCCATCATTGGAGTCAGTGGGAGGAATAGTGCCCCATCATTGCTGTCATTGGGAGGAATTGTACCCCATCATTGGTGTCATTGGGAAGAATTGTGCCCCATCATTGGAGTCAGTAGGAGGAATAGTGTCCCATCATTGGTATCAGTGGATGGAATTGTGCCCCATCATTGGAGTCAGTAGGAGGAATAGTGCCCCATCATTGCTGTCATTGGGAGGAATTGTGCCTCATCATTGGAGTCAGTGGGAGGAATAGTGCCCCATCGTTGGAATCAGTGGGAGGAATTGTGCCCCATCATTGGAGTCAGTGGGAGAAATAGTGCCCCATCATTGGTGTCAGTGGGAGGAATTGTGCCCCATCATTGGAGTCAGTGGGAGAAATAGTGCCCCATCATTGGTGTCAGTGGGAGGAATAGTGCCCCGTCATTGCTGTCATTGGGAGGAATTGTGCCTCATCATTGGAGTCAGTGGGAGGAATAGTGCCCCATCATTGCAGTCAGTGGGAGGAATAGTGCCCCATCATTGGAGTCAGTAGGAGGAATAGTGCCCCATCGTTGGAATCAGTGGGAGGAATTGTGCCCCATCATTGGAGTCAGTGGGAGAAATAGTGCCCCATCATTGGTGTCAGTGGGAGGAATTGTGCCCCATCATTGGAGTCAGTGGGAGAAATAGTGCCCCATCATTGGTGTCAGTGGGAGGAATTGTGCCCCATCATTGCAGTCAGTGGGAGGAATAGTGCCCCATCGTTGGAATCAGTGGGAGGAATAGTGCCCCGTCATTGCTGTCATTGGGAGGAATTGTGCCCCATCATTGCAGTCAGTGGGAGGAATAGTGCCCCATTATTGCTGTCATTGGGAGGAATTGTGCCCCATCCTTGGTGTCAGTGGGAGGAATTGTGCCCCATCATTGGAGTCAGTGGGAGGAATTGTGCCCCATCCTTGGTGTCAGTGGCTGAAAGAGTGTCCCCAAGGGCCGGATAAAAGCAAGCAAAGGGCCACATCCAGCCCCTGGGCAGAAGTTTGGAGACCACTCCTATAAATGCTTAAAAAGTGTTATCTGGAGTTCGGCTTTAATTTGTTAGTTTCGTCCATCTAAATCTGCAAGTCCATCTATCACCACCCTCCCCCAAGACTGCTATCCAAAGGTGTCTCCATAGCTCATCAATCCAAAGTGTAGACACCCCAAGACAGAAAGCTGGCCAGATCACCAGGTGAAAATACAAGGGAAAAAAAACCTAAAAAAAATCTAATGCAGCCACCACATATAAGGCCGTATTAAACCCCAAAACAGAAATGTAATACATTGCAGCTTACCGATCCTTAAATTTGGCTGCATTTCTTTTTAGGCTCGCCCTCAAGGTTTTTTTCCGCTCGCCAAATGCGAGAAGGCGAGTGGAAATTTTGAGGGTTGCTCCAACTGCCATTTTTGCTGGACAGCTTGGCCTGGGAAAGGAAATTATAAAAAATATCAGACTTACGCGAGGTATCACATGGTAAAAAAAACCAAAACCCTAAAAAATGAAAACGAATGCAGCCATTATATCCAAGAACTGATAAGAGGGTCATAATAAGCACCCCTGTCAATGGTAAATAGTTTGTTCTTAACCCTCTAACTGCCATTTTTGCTGGACAGCATGGTCTGTTAAAAAAAGTGTTAAAATACCAGACTTGCGCAAAGGATCAGCAGGTGAAAAAAAAAAGGTAAAAAAAAAAAAAAAAGCTTAATAAAGAAAACGAATGCAGCCATTATATCTAAGAACTGATAAGCGGATCATAGAAAGCACCCCTGTCATTGATAAATGGTTTGTCTCAACCATCTAACTGCCATTTTTGCTGGACAGTTCGGCCTGTTAAAGGAAGTTGAGAAATAGCAAACGTACGGGAAGGATCACCAGGTGGAAAAAAAGCCAAAAAAGAAAACTTTTTTGGCTTATTATTATTATTGTTATTATTATACAGGTTTTATAAAGCGCCAACAGTTTGCTCAGCGCTTTACAACATGAGGGCAGACAGTGCATTTACAATACAATTCAGTAGGAGGAATCGGAGGTTGATAGCTAAGAACCAATAAGCTGATCATTGTAAGCACCACTGTCATTGGTAAATGGTTTGTCTCAACCCTCTAACTGCCATTGTTGCTGGACGGCTTGGCCTGTTAAAGGAAGCTGGAAAAACGCCAGACTTAGGGGAAGCGTCACCAGGTGAAAAAAAAAAAAGGGGGGGGGGGAAGCCTTAAAAAAGAAAACGAATGCAGCCATTATATTGAAGAACTGATAAGCTGATCATTGTAAGCACCCCTGGTAAATGGTTTGTCCCAACCCTCTTAACTGCCATTGTTGATGTACAGCTTCAGAAAAAGAAAACGAATGCAGATACCACATCTAAGAATTGGTAAGCTGCAATATAATACATTTTGGGGTTTAATACCATTTTAAGGATTGGTAAGCTTCAATATGTACTTTTTTTTTGTTTGTTTTGTTTTTTTTTGTTTTTTATTTGTTTTTTGTTTTTGTTTAAATTTAAAATTTGAAATAAAAAGCTCTTATCTAACAGGTGATCGCTCTTTAGTAGTGGGGTGGTTTCCTTGGCTCACCACATTGGTTTGTATCGGGTGTCGGAGAGATGGGTAAGTTATCATTTCAGTGTTATGGAGCTCGGCTGTCATCTCAGAGAAGACTGACCTGTGTCAGCAAAGCTGAGATAATGCTTCCAGCTGATGATCGAGTTATCAACTTCACACCTTCATGATGCGTTTGTCATTATGCGATATTCTGGCAACAGTTCAAGGATGAAACAAACCGCTGCGCCCCCGCTCTGCCGATTGTAGCTTTTAACCTGATAGACCAACCAAGGAAATCGGAGGAGAGATGTCTCCAGCAAGGACTGGATATTAGGCCAATGGAGGGCCAGCTTGGGCCGGACATACGCAACTACATTTTTGCAGGCAATAGATACTTTCTATAGGATTATGTATAAAAACAGTAAATAAAGGATCAGTCCGCCATCTGTATAACAGATGTCCTAGATCTGGGGTCTCCAGACTTTCTAAACAAAGGGCCAGTTTACTTTCCTTCAGGCTTTAGGTGGGGCCAGACTGTGGCCATTGGGCATAAATAATGCCGTATTATTGGTTTTAATGGGAGGAATAGTGCCCTATCATTGGTATCAGTGGGAGGAATAGTGCCCCATCATTGGTATCAGTGGGAGGAATAGTACCCTATTATTGGTATCAATGTGAGGAATAGTGCCCCACTGTTTCAGCAGGAGGAATAGTGACCCATCAATGGTATCATTGGGGGGAATGATGCCCCATTATTGGTGTCAGTAGGAGGAATAGTGCCTAATTTTGGTGCCAGTAGGAAGAATAGTCCCCATTGTTGGTGTCAGTGGAATGAATAGTGCCCTATCATTGGTGTCAGTGGGAGGAATAGTGCCCTATCATTGGTGTCAGTGAGAGGAATAGTGCCCTATTGTTGGTATCAATGGGAGGGATAGTGCCCCACTGTTGGTGTCAGCAGGAGGAATAATCAATGGTATCATTGGGGGGGAATGATGCCCAATCATTGGGGTATTGTGGGGGTCGGTAGTTAGGGGACTCTACAGCAGATTAGGTGGTCCTGTAGGGCAATGTTTCTCAACTCCAGTCCTCAAGTACCCCCAGCAGGTCATGTTTTCAGCATTTCTCTCAGATGAAACGACTGTGGGAATTACTAAGACAGTGAAACTGATCAAATCACCTGGGTAAAATAATGGAGAGCCTGAAAACATGACCTGTTGCGGGTACTTGAGGACTGGAGTTGAGAAACATTGCTGTAGGGGATGAGGTTTTTAGAGGAGGCAATTGTGGGTGATGGGGTCTCTGGAAGGGCAGGGAGTGTGTCCAGAAAGCTGGGGGATTTACAGTATTACTGTGGGAGACTGGATGACACCTCAGGGGTTGGGGGGCATTTTAGGAGATTAGAGGCACTGTGAAACAATGTTGGAGGTTGGTGGCATTATGGAGGGCTGAAGGATCTGGAGGTGGTTGAGCAGGGGGGACTGTACTAGGCTGGGAGGTGTTGTGAGGGGGGGGGGGTTAGGGGACTCTGCAGCAGACTTGATGGTCCTGTAGGGGATGAGGTTTCTGGAGGGGGCAACAGTGAGTGATGGGATCTCTGGAGGGGACAGGGAGTCTTTTCCAAGAGGCTGGGGATTTGCAATGACAATATTGGATACTGGATGGCACTGCAGAGGTTGGGGGGCACTTTGGGAGGTTGGGGCACTGTTGGGCACTATTGGGGGAGGATGGCATTGTGGAATTAAGGGGGGCTGGAGCCTCTGAAGCAGGTTGCAGGGGTTCACTGCACTGGGCTGGAGGCACTGTGGAATTTGGGGGGCATTGTATATATGTATAGTATCTCACAAAAGTGAGTACAACTCTCACATTTTTGTAAATATTTAATTATATCTTTTCATGTGACAACACTGAAGAGATAACACTTTGCTACAATGTAAAGTAGTGAGTGTACAGCTTGTATAACAGTGTAAATTTGTTGTCCCCTCAAAATAACTCAACACACAGCCATTAATGTCTAAACCGCTGGCAACAAAAGTGAGTACACCCCTAATTGAAAATGCCCAAATTGGGCCCAATTAGCCATTTTCCCTCCCCGGTGTCATGTGACTCATTGGTGTTACAAGGTCTCAGGTGTGAATGGAGAGCAGGTGTGTTAAATTTGGTGTTATCGCTCTCACTCTCTTATACTGGTCACTGGAAGTTCAACATGGCACCTCATGGTAAAGAATTCTCTGAGGATCTGAAAATAAGAATTGTTGCTCTACATAAAGATGGCCTAGGCTATAAGAAGATTGCCAAGACCCTGAAACTGAGCTGCAGCACGGTGGCCAAGACCATACAGCGGTTTAACAGGACAGGTTCCACTCAGAACAGGCCTCGCCATGGTCGATTAAAGAAGATGAGTGCATGTGCTCAGCGTCATATCCAGAGGTTGTCTTTGGGAAATAGACGTATGAGTGCTGCCAGCATTGCTGCAGAGGTTGTAGGGGTTGGTGGTCAGCCTGTCAGTGCTCAGACCATACGCTGCACACTGCATCAAATTGGTCTGCATGACTGTCGTCCCAGAAGGAAGCCTCTTCTAAAGATGATGCACAAAAAGCCTGCAATCCCAAGATGCCCAAGATAAACTTATTTGGTTCAGATGGTGACAAGCGTGTGTGGCGGCATCCAGGTGAGGAGTACAAAGACAAGTGTGTCTTGCCTACAGTCAAGCATGGTGGTGGGAGTGTCATGGTCTGGGGCTGCATGAGTGCTGCCGGCACTGGGGGGCTACAGTTGATTGAGGGAACCATGAATGCCAACATGTACTGTGACATACTGAAGCATAGCATGATCCCCTCTGCTTTGCTAAAGAAGCTGAGGGTAAAGGTGATGGACTGGCCAAGCATGTCTCCAGACCTAAACCCTATTGATCATCTGTGGGACATCCTCAAGCGGAAGGTCGAGGAGTGCAAGGTCTCTAACATCCACCAGCTCCGTGATGTCCTCATGGAGGAGTGGAAGAGGACTCCAGTGACAACCTGTGAAGCTCTGGTGACCTCCATGCCCAGGAGGGTTAAGGCAGTGCTGGAAAATAATGGTGGCCACACAAAATATTGACACTTTGGGCCTAATTTGGACATTTTCACTTAGGGGTGTACTCACTTTTGTTGCCAGCGGTTTAGACATTAATGGCTGTGTGTTGAGTTATTTTGAGGGGACAGAAAATTTACATTGTTATACAAGCTGTACACTCACTACTTTACATTGTAGCAAAGTGTCATTTCTTAAGTAATATCACATGAAAAGATAGAGTAAAATATTTACAAAAATGTGAGGGTTGTACTCACTTTTGTGAGATGCTATATATATATATATATATATATATATATATATATATATATATATATATATATATATATATATATATATATATATATATATTCATGTATCTGTTTCAAGGGACCCAGGACTATGTTTAAGACACAATCACATCCCTTCTTCTTACTACTCTGCACATTGTGGTCATTCCCTTCTCTTCTGCATTGTAGAAGAAAAGAGCCAATCATAATAAACATCTATCCTGAGATGTTCATACGCGGTGAATAGCCACAAACTGATAAAGGCTCGTTAGATTGCACCTTAAAAAACATAAACCTTAGTGTTGGCTGCTATGGGCCTTTCCCAGACGCTGAAGAGGCTTCCCAGGATGGCCCCATAGAAATACACAGGCACAGTGTAGTAGCTGGGGTAAGGGGTGTTGATGTGAATTGGTCCAGGCGGGAAGGTGAGTTAGAGGACTTCCACATGTCTGCTCTCCACATTATTAGCGACAAATGAAAAAGACGGGGGAAAAGATAAAAGTATACATCTAAAGGCATAAGAAAGCTGGTCAGGAAAACAAATTGGAGGAAGATAATACTGTATCTATCACAGTCTCCTCTTCACTCCGAGAGGGACCTGGAAGTCAGAAGGGTATTGTACACAACTGTAACCTGCCATTGTCCCGACACCGGATTCCAGGTGGATTACAGACTCTCTATCTGTTTCTCAGCAGGGGATGACTTCTGTAATTAATGAGAATCCCGTTCATTTCAGATGATTGTTAGATAATTACAGTTGGATGGCACCCAAGCCGAATCTGTGCACAGGGAAGGTTTCAATTGTTGCAGCCTCACAATCAAGATATAATCAGCTTTGTGGCTCCCTGTCAGAGGCTTGTCTCATCACTGTCATCAAGGCATCAACGGCTAATGAGTCGTAATTATTATTATTATCTGCGCTATCAGTCGCATGGCAGGGCTGTTTTCTTGTCTTTGAACGTTTTGACATGTTGCTCAGATCCGGTGCGTAGAAAAGTGACAGCTGAGATAGGACGCTCGCTGCCATTCAGAACATTGCGTATCGGTGTCTACAGGGTTACCAAAGAGGACACTTTAGAATAAACTCTCTCATCCTTTTACTCTCGAGGAACCTTTAAAAAAACAATTAAGGTCTTGCTTAAACCAATTCATTGAAGGTCAGTAGAAAAAATATCCCTAACATGGTGATCAGTGGGAAGAATGTTCCTTACATTGGTGATCAGTGGGAAGAATGTTCCTTACATTGGTGATCAGTGAGAAGAATGTCCCTTACATTGGTGGTCAGTGAGAAGAATGTCCCTTACATTGGTGATCAGTGAGAAGAATGTCCCTTACATTGGTGATCAGTGAGAAGAATGTTCCTTACATTGGTGATCAGTGAGAAGAATGTTCCTTAAATTGGTGGTCAGTGGGAAGAATGTTCCTTACATTGGTGATCAGTGAGAAGAATGTTCCTTACATTGGTGATCAGTGGGAAGAATGTTCCTTACATTGGTGATCAGTGGGAAGAATGTTCCTTACATTGGTGATCAGTGAGAAGAATGTTCCTTACATTGGTGATCAGTGAGAAGAATGTTCCTTACATTGGTGATCAGTGGGAAGAATGTTCCTTACATTGGTGATCAGTGAGAAGAATGTTCCTTACATTGGTGATCAGTGAGAAGAATGTTCCTTACATTGGTGATCAGTGGGAAGAATGTTCCTTAAATTGGTGGTCAGTGGGAAGAATGTTCCTTACATTGGTGATCAGTGAGAAGAATGTTCCTTACATTGGTGATCCGTGGGAAGAATGTCCCTTACATTGGTGGCCAGTGAGAAGAATGTTCCTTACATTGGTGGTCAGTGGGTAGAAAAATGCCCCTTACATTGGTGGCCAGTGGGAAGAATGTCCCTTACATTGGTACTCAGTGGGGGAAATGCTCCTTACATTGGTGATCAGTGAGAAAAATGTTGCTTACATTGGTGGTTAGTGGGAAGAATGTCATTTACATTGGTGGTCAACAGAAGGATTGCCTCTTACATTGGTGATCAGTGAGAAGAATGCCCCTTATATTGGTGGCCAGTGGGAAGAATGACCCTTACATTGGTGGTCAGTGGGAAGAATGCCCCTTATATTGGTGGCCAGTGGGAATAATGTTCCTTACATTGGTGATCAGTGAGAAGAATGCTCCTTACATTGGTGATCAGTGGGAAGAATGTTCCTTACATTGGTGGTCAGTGAGAAGAATGTTCCTTACATTGGTAGTCAGTGGGAAGAATGTCCTTTACATTGGTGGTCAACAGAAGGATTGTCTCTTACATTGGTGATCAGTGGGAAGAATGTTCCTTACATTGGTGGCCAGTGGGAAGAATGACCCTTACATTGGAGGTCAGTGGGAAGAATGTTCCTTACATTGGTGGTCAGTGGGAAGAATGACCCTTACATTGGTGGTCAGTGGGAAGAATGACCCTTACATTGGTGGTCAGTGAGAAGACTGTTCCTTACATTGGTGGTCAGTGGGAAGAATGTTCCTTACATTGGTGGTCAGTGGGAAGAATGTCCCTTAAAATCTACTAGTCCATCTAACACACCGTCTACACAATCCTGATTCCCAAGGATGTCTATGCTGTTCCTCCATAGATACAATGGAGAAGTGAATGTAGTTACCTTGTGACAGAAAGTAAAGGAAAACTAATTTAAAACGCCCCAAAAAATGAATGCAGCTACCACACCTAAGGATTGGCAAGCTACAATATATACAAATTTTGCTTTTGGGATTAGATACACTTTAAGGACAATGTTGTATCCTGCCAGAGCAAGGGATGGGGGGTAAATAACACACCTTATCCATGCACCCCCAGACTAAAGGAGCATTTAACCCCTGCAGAGTGGGGGGGGGCTCCCACTGCAGAGGTAAAGTTTTTTTATTATTCTTGGAGGTTCAGGTTGAACGTTTCTAGTCCTGCAGAGGGTCCCTGAAGCCGTTCTTTATCACAGAGGAGCTGCGGCTATTTTCCTGTGAGCGGGATGCAGCAATAAATAGGAGAGGCCGGCGAGTTAACTGTCTACTTCAATTCACCCAGTGACATTGTTACCCGTTTACCGCACTCACCGGGGAGCTTTCCACATAACCTGATGCTGGATATAAGCAACAAGGGACTGGAGGTTCCTGGACTTTATTATTAGGACCGTCCTACTAATCCAAATCAACCCGCATGTTATTTGGAATCGGTAAAAGAATAGTAATGGGTTTTTGTAGTGTTATTTATGTCATGGGAACAGGCTCACCAACTGCGTCCCGACCCTCATTTCTAGGAATAGGGGAAGATTTGTTATGTTTATCTCTGGGAACATTGGGAACTAATCTTGTCTGATGTCATCTTTGGTCTTCATGTCAAAGGGGCCCTTAGGGGAATTTGCTCTTCCTTTAAAGAGTAACTCCGGGGAAAGGAAAAATCCTCCCTTGCAGTGGGGGGGTTTATGATCGCTTAGGTCTAGGGGCCACAAAAAGCAGTTTTACTTACCCAACCCTCTTCTCCCGCTGGCTCTCTCCGGGCTGCAAGACCGGTCCCCGCAGTCTCTTCTTCCCTAAACTCCAGTGGCCACAGGTCCCCTGACTTCATCAAGTCCAATGCAGAGCCCATAGGCCTACACTGGATGTGAGGACACCGAGGGACAGTCTATCCCCATGACTAAGCTCCAGGGGGCGGAGCGAAACATGTTGGGGGTGTCATTAGTAGAGACACCTTATATCAGGAGTCTCAAACTGGTGGCCCTCCAGCTGTTGCGAATCATGCCTCTGCCTGTGAGAGTCATGCTTGTAACTGTCAGCCTTGCAATACCTCATGGGACTTGTAGTTTCACAACAGCTGGAGGGCCGCCAGTTTGAGACCTCTGCCTTAGATGCCTTAGTCACCCTTCTTTCTTTCCTCGGGGGACAGTCTATGTTGGAGCAAAGGAGAGTACAGAGAAGCACCAGCTGCTGGGTGAGCCATAACCTTGGAATTTTTTTTTTTTTTTCAGCCGGCGGCTGGCCTTCTCATGAAAGTGGTCCAAGCGGCTCATTAGCCACTGGATCGTTTTCAGAAGCGGTGGGAGGGGATGCCCCCCCCCTCCCGCCGCTTGCATGTGTTTCTCAGGGTTACCGGTTTTACTGGCATGCCCGAGAAGCTATCAGACGGAGTGGACAGCTGGTCACAGAGGCAAACAGAGACCAGATCGTCTCTGATCGCCTCTATGGCCTTGGAGAACCGGAGCGACGTCATGATGTCACTTCTGGTCCAGGGTGGAAATAAACAAACTTATAAAAAAAAATTAGTTGCTTTTAAAGGTAAGATTTGGGGTCTTTTTGACCCCAGATCTCTCCATAAAGAGGACCTGTTATCCTTATTTCTATTACAAGGGATGTTTACATTTCTTGTAATAGGAATTAAAGTGTTTAAAAAAAAAGGGACAGTGTAAAACTAAAAACTAAATATAAATAAGGAAAAAAAATTAAAGCGCTCCCATCCCTGAGTGCTCGCATGCAGAAGCAAACACATACGTAGGCACCACGCATGTGAGGAATCGCCACGAACGTTAAAGTGAGAGCAATAATTGTAGCGCAAGACCTACTCTGTAACTCTAAACAGGTAACCTCTAAACATTTTAAAATCTTCGCCTATGAAGATGTTTAAATACCGTAGTTTGTCGCCATTCCACAAGTGTGCGAAATTTTAAAGCTTGACATGTTAGGTATCTATTTACTTGGCGTAACATCAGCTTTCATAATGTAGCAAAAAACTCGGGTGCATATTGTGTTTTTGTTTTTTTAACCACTTCAGCTCCAGAAGATTTAGTTCAATTTTGGTCTCATCTGACCAGAGCACCTTCTTCTACATGTTTGCTGTGTCCCCCACATGGCTTCTCGCAAGCTGCAAGCGGATCTTCCTATGGCTTTCTTTCACCAATGTCTTTCTTCTTGTCACTCTTCCATAAAGACCAGATTTGTGGAGAACACGACTAATAGTTGTCCTGTGGACAGATTCTCCCACCTGAGCTGTGGATCTCTGCAGCTCCTCCAGAGTTACCATGGACCTCTTGGCTCTTCTCTGATGAATGCTCTCCTTGCCCGGCCTGTCAGTTTAGGTGGACGGCCATGTCTTGGTAGGTTTGCAGTTGTGCCATACTCTTTCCATTTTCAGATGATGGATTGAACAGAGCTCCGTGAGATGTTCAAAGCTTGGGAGATTTTTTTTTTATAACTTGACCCTGCTTTAAACTTCTCCACAATTTTATCCCTGACCTGTCTGGTGTGTTCCTTGACCTTCATGGTGCTGTTTGCTCACTAAGGTTCTCTAACAAACCTCTGAGGGCTTCACAGGACAGCTGTATTTATACTGAGAATAAATTACACACAGGTATCCTCTATTTACTAATTAGGTGACTTCTGAAGACAATTGGTTCCATTAGATATTAGTTAGGGGTATCAGAGTAAAGGGAGCTGAATATAAATGCCCCCCCCACACTTTTCACATATTTATTTGTAAAAAATGTTGAAAACCATTTATCATTTTCCTTCCACTTCACAATTATGTGCCACTTTGTGTTGGTCTATCACACAAAATCCCATGTTTTGGCTGTAACATGACAAAATGTGGAATATTTCAAGGGGTATGAATACTTTTTCAAGGCACTGTATGCAATGTTTTGAGGTTCTAAGTAATTTTCTTGACAAAAATACTGATCTGTAAACTTGTAAAAAAAAAAAAAGTGCCAGAAAAGGCCTGGTCTTCAAGCGCTCCTGGGCCCACACCTCCCAACTTTTTGAGAAGGGAATGAGGGACACCTATCAGCAAAAGTATGCAGGCATAGGACACCCCCCCTGGCCACGCCCCCTTAAAAGAGAATTGTACAAAAAAAAAAAAAAAACAAGATTGGTTAAACCCACAAGTGCTTTTTTTTTTTTTAACCACTACTATTCCTTTATATCGGCTTTTGGAATTTACAAATGCAGCAATTTAGAAATCAGATGAAAGGTTTAGCGTTGGAAAACACTTTCTGATAGATAAAAAGTGCATTTTATATACAACTTTATAGATCAGACCAAAATGAGGGACAAATGAGGAGGAATGAGGGACATTGCTCCAAATCAGGGGCAGTCCCGCAAAATCAGGGACAGTCCCACAAAATTCAGGGACAGTCCCGCAAAATCAGGGACAGTCCCGCGAAATCCGGGACAGTTGGGAGCTATGCTGGGCCTATTGTGATCCTCTGCAGTGATCCACAACATAATGAGATGACAGATGTACACCAGAGGAGGAGCAAACCACAACAGCTCCAGTACTCCACGTAGAAACTCTGCATAAAGACGTTTTGTTGCAATTTGGCTGCAATGTATCACATCGTAGCATTATGTTCCAGCAATCTTTATCCGCTCGTCGTTGATGGCAAATCTTCCTTCGCTCTTCTCCGTCCCTCTCGTCCTCTCCAGGCTTTCCTCCTCACTCACTCTCGGCACTCTTCCCTATCACAGTCCCAGCGCACCTTTCCCATTCCCCTCCCGACTCCCGGTGACAGTGACGGGACTCAGAAGGAGTCAGGAGGCTGCAGCAAGTCAATTTGTAGCGACAGTTAATCCATCTTCTGCCAGCGGACCTGGGAGGGGGGGAGGGGGGGGAGCGCACCCTGGTTGGGGCCGCACACACCGTGCATACACAAGCAGCCGAGCCCCGGGGTATTTTTAGAGAGTCCCTAACCTTGTTTTGTCCGTTGGAGTGACGCAGGACCTGGGATAAGGACGCCGGGCAAATGATAAATCTCTCATATCAGTGAATAATGTTCCTCCAGCCTGTTTATTATGTGCGGTATGCAGATCGCTTAAGTTTGCATTCGCCAGTCATATGCAGGCAAAGCTACGCCAAATCCAAACTGCTGACTTCACGCCCATCGGACGTCTAAAAACGTATCCTGAAGGAGAGATGATGGCCGAGAACGATCGTTTTATTTTTATAGCTAGGATGGACGTCATGGTACTTAACCGCTTTAACCACTTGCCCTCCAGAAGATTTACCTCCCCCCTTTCATGACCAGGCCATTTTTTGCGTTACGGCACTGTGTTATGTTAACTGACAATTGCGCGGTCGTGCGACGTTGCACCCCAATAAAATGTATGTCCCTTTTTCCCACAAATAGAGCTTTCTTTTTGGGGGGTATTTGATCACCTCTGCATTTTTTATAATTTTTTTTTGCACTATAAACAAAAAAAGACTGACAATTTTGAAAAAAAAAAAAAATCAAAATCAGCTGGCGCTGAACACGATTCTTTTCCCGCATTCAGGAGAGGGGAGGTTGAAGTTCTCCTAAATTCTGCTAAAAAAAACGATCTGTACGCGGACATCGAGGCTTTCATGGAGTTGAGTTTAGGAGCTTTGGCAAAAAAAAACGCAGAAACCTCCTAAACTCAAGTTTAGGAGCTGCCAATGTACATGAAGCCAAAGATACCCACTCACCGGCCACTTTATCAGGACCCCCTTGCTAGTAGCGGGTTGGACCCCCTTTTACCTTCATTCTTGGTGGCATAGATACAACAAGGCGTTGGAAACGTTCCTCAGAGGTTTTGCTCCATAGTGACATGATAACATCACACAGTGGCTGTAGATTTGTCTCTCCCATTCCACCACATCCCAAAGGATCTCTATTGGATGAGATGTGGTGAGTGTGGAGGCCATTGGAGTACAGAGACCTCATTGTCCAGTGGTGAGATGAGTGGAGCTTTGTGACATGGTGCATTATCCTGCTGGAAGGAGCCCTCAGAAGATGGGGACACTGTAGTCATAAAGGGATGGACATGGTCAGCAACAATACTCAGGTAGGTCGTGGTGTTTAAACCATGATCAATTGGTACTAAGGGGCCCAAAGTGTGCCAAGAAAATATCCCCCCCACCATTACACCCCCACCACCAGCCTGAACCGGTGATACCCCATCCCCCACACCATTACACCCCCACCACCAGCCTGAACCGGTGATACCCCATCCCCCACACCATTACACCCCCACCACCAGCCTGAACCAGTGATACCCCATCCCCCACACCATTACACCTCCACCACCAGCCTGAACCAGTGATACCCCATCCCCCACACCATTACACCCCCACCACCAGCCTGAACCGGTGATACCCCATCCCCCACACCATTACACCTCCACCACCAGCCTGAACCGGTGATATCCCATCCCCCACACCATTACACCCCCACCACCAGCCTGAACCGGTGATACAAGGCAGGATGGATCCATGCGCCAAATGCTGACCCCACCATCTGAATGTCGCAGCTGAAATCCAGGCTCATCAGACCAGGCAATGTTTTTCCAATCTTCTATTGTCCAATTTTGGTGATCCTGTGCCAATTGTAGCCTCAGTTTCCTGTTCTTAGCTGACAGGAGTGGCACCCGGTGTGGTCTTCTGCTGCTGTAGCCCATCTGCTTCAAGGTTGGATGTGTTGTGCGTTCAGAGATGGTATTCTGCATACCTTGGATGTAACGAGAGGTTATTTGAGTTACTGTTGCCTTTCTATCACCTGGAACCAGTCTGCCCATTCTCCTCTGACATCAACAAGGCATTTTCCTCCACACAACTGCCGCTCACTGGATATTTTCTCTTTTTCCCACCATTCTCTGTAAACCCGAGAGATGTTTGTGTGTGAAAATCCCAGTAGATCAGCAGTTTTTAAAGTACTTCAGACCAAAGTTACTTAAAGCGGAGTTCCACCCAAAAATGGAACTTTCGCTTTTCCTGTCCCCCCCTCCGGTGTCACATTTGGCATCTTTAAGGGGGGAGCAGATATCTGTCTAATACAGGTATTTTCTCCTACTTCTGGCGATAGTTCGCCGCAGAATTTGCGGCGATCTACTCCATGTCCGGCCTCCTCCTCCGTCTTCTGGGAGTCACACAGATCCCAGAAGACAGCGGGGACCAGTCAGGACGCACAGAGCGACTCGCGCATGCGCAGTAGGGAACCAGGCTATGAAGCCGTAAGGCTTCACTTCCTGATTCCCTTACTGAAGATGGCGGCGCCTCCACCCGAGAGCCGATGGACAGGTTGGCTTCGGGTGAGGACATGGCGGGCGCCCTGGACAGGTAAGTGTCCTTATATTAAAAGTCAGCAGCTGCAGTATCTGTAGCTGCTGACTTTTAATTATTTATTTTTTCTCAACAGAACTCCGCTTTAAATCCCCCTTTCTTCCCCATTCTGACGCTGGGGTGTGAACGTCAGCAAGTCGTCTTCACCACGTCTAGATGCCTAAATGCATTGAGTTGCTTCCATGTGATTGGCTGATCGGCAATTTGTGTTACCGAGCCATAGAACAGGTGTACCTAATAAAGCGGCCGGTGGGTGTGTGCATTTTGTTGTGATCTTCAGCTCCATCTAGTGGCCATAATCCGGTATTATAATAAAAGAACATTCGTTCCAAAGTCAAAAATAGCCTAAAGAACATTTGATTTTTACAAAGTTTGCACAGAAGGAATGTACAGGCGGATTCACAGGACGAATGGCTATGCAATTTTTTTTTTTAATTATTAGTAGACCCCTTTTGGTGCTGACTCAGGATAAGAACTTTTCAACACTCTCTCTATGAGCCGCTGAGCACATGTAGCGGAGGAGCCGGATTTGTATTCCGTAGATGGAGAGGCTCTGGGTGTGGATCAACACCTGTGCTGAATTACTTCTGGAAAAGTCGTTTTACGGTCTGAATCAGCTGAGCCTGACCGTTGGATGGAACAGACTAGAATTAATTAGCTGAATTCCCTACTGTGGGGAGGTTTTTTTTTTTTTTTTTTTTTTTTTTTTTCTCTCTGCTGAGAAAGAAATGTTGTCTGGAACTATCTTCCTTTCAATACCGCGCCTTGCAAATACAGATTAAGCTTGGCAATGGTCCTCCCGGGGTGTTTTTATCTGGCAGTTTGAGGATTGCCGGCTATTTGTTTTTTTGTTAAGAAAGTCAACAATTACAGAGAAAGTGTTTCCTCTGCCACAGCAGCACCGAAAAATCAAAAAAAAAAAAAAAAATCTTTTTTTTTTTTTTAAATCTGATTTTTTTTTTTTTCATTTAAATCTAATTTTTTTGATTTTTTTTTTTTTATTGTTTTTATTTTGTCTCGAACTGTGTTCCTTTCAATACTGTGCCTTGCAAATACAGATTAAGCTTGAGGAAGGTCCTGCGGGGCATTTTTATCTGGCAGTTTGAGGATTGCCGGCTATTTATTTTTTCATTAAGAAAGTCAACAATTACCAAGAAAGTGTTTCCTCTGCCACAGCAGCACCGAAAAATCAAAAAAAAAAAAAAAATCATTTAAAAAAAAAAAAAAAAAATCTGATTTTTTTAAAAAAATTTAAATCTAATTTTTTTGATTTTTACCAAATTTATTTTAATTTATTTTAATTAAATGCTTTTTGATTAAAAATCTATCTAAAGATAGTTTTCTGTTTAGGATACATTGATAATTTTAGTTTATTCAGCATGAAATGGAGCTTAGTTCTGTAGCATCAGGCTGTATATTCTACAATATTTACATTTTTGGTAAACTCATTCAATGAATCCAAGCTCTGCAAGCTGAGCCTGACTGTTGGATGGAACAGACTAGAATTAATTAGCTGAATTCCCTACGGGGGGGGGGGGGGGGGAGTTTTTTTTTTTTCTCTGCTGAGAAAGACATGTTGTCTGTCTTCCTTTCAATACCGCGCCTTGCAAATACAGATTAAGCTTGGCGAAGGTCCTGCGGGGTGTTTTTATCTGGCAGTTTGAGGATTGCCGGCTATTTATTTTTTTATTAAGAAAGTCAACAATTACCGAGAAAGTGTTTCCTCTGCCACAGCAACACCGAAAAATCCCCCCAAAAAAATCTATTTTTTTTTTTTTTTTTTAAATCAGATTTTTTTTTTTTTATTTAAATCAATTTTTTTTTAATTTTTATCAAATTTATTTTAATTTATTTTAATAAAATGCTTTTTGAGTAAAAATCTATCTAAAGATAGTTTTCTATTTAGGATACATTAATCATTTAGTTTATTCAGCATGAAATGGAGCTTAGTTATGTAGCATGAGGCTGTATATTCTACAATATTTACATTTTTGGTAAACTCATTCAATGAATCCAAGCTCTGCATGTAAACAAGGCATTTTCCCGTTCTGCCTTGTGACATGACAGAGATCTACTGCTCCCTGTCATCGGGAGCAGTGATCGCTGTCTTGTCAGTGGTAGCCCATCCCCCCCACAGTTAGAACACCTCCCTAGGACACACTTAACCCCTTCATCGCCCCCTAGTGTTTAACCCCTTCCCTGTCAGTGTCATTTACACAGTAATCAGTGCATTTTTATAGCACTGATCGCTGAATAAATGACAATGGTCCCAAAATGTTGTCCGATGTGTCCGCCATAATGTCGCAGTCCTGCTAAAAATCGCAGATCGCTGCCATTACTAATAAAAAGAATAATAATAAAAATGCCATAAATGTATCCCCTATTTTGTAGACGCTATAACTTTCGTGCGAAACCAATCAATATACGCTTATTGCGATTTTTTTTTTTTTTTTTTTTAACAAAAAATATGTAGAAGAATACATATCAGCCTAAACTGAGGAAAAAAATAGTTTTTTTATATATTTTTTGGAGATAGTTATTATAGCAAAAAGTAAAAAATATTGCTTTTTTTTTTCAAAATTGTCGCTCTTTTTTTTGTTTATAGTGCAAAAAATTAAAACTGCAGAGGTGATCAAATACCACCAAAAGAAAGCTCTATTTGTGGGGCAAAAAGGACGTCAATTTTGTTTGGGTACAACATCGCACGACCGCGCAATTGTCAGTTAAAGCGACGCAGTGCCGCAAAATGTGCTCTGGTCAGGAAAGGGGGGTGAATCCTTCCGGGGCTGAAGTGGTTAAAGGTTCTAACTACCAGCAAGAATAAGTCCTTACCTTTAAAGAGCACCTGTCATTTCAGATCCATCATGGCAGCGCCTGTTAGCGGGCATCCACTCACCCGCTGCCGCTACACCCCTCACCACCACCAGCCGTCCCATTAAAGTGAATGGAACTGTCGGTGAGTCAACAGCGGGTCAGAGGAGGAGCCAACAGCGGGTCAGAGGAGGAGCCAACAGCGGGTCAAAGGAGGAGCCAACAGCGGGTCAAAGGAGAAGCCAACAGCCGGTCAGAGGAGGAGCCAGCAGCGGGTCAGAGGAGGAGCCAACAGCGGGTCAGAGCACATCCCTCCATAGTGTGTACTTGTCTCAGTCCAGAGCACTAAGTGCCATTTCTGTCTGCTGCCTCCTTCCTCTGCTATCAGCAGGAATCACTTCTGACAAGTTTTCCTGACACCAAGAGAAAAAAAAGTGACAGGGGAGGAGTCTTCAGCACACAGCCTGTGATTGAAAGCCTCAGCTCTGTTCCTATGTGCTGTATGGGGGGGGTCCCTTCCTTCTAATCAGCTCTCAGAGTTCTCCTCACTGTGTAGACGTGCAATTTGTTTCGTTCCGAATTCGTTGTTTTAACGAATTTCGACAAATCCATTAATCCGGAAACATCTGAATTAACGAAAACCCGTTTTTCCGAATATTTGAAAATCTGAAATAATAACTATTAAATTATAGGTATGGGAATTTTCTTTCAAATTTGGCTGTTAGTGAACGTAAGGAGAATCCGAAGTTACGAATTATCCGAAATAACGAATGCTGCATTTAAACAAATGGAACGGAGCAAATTAATAATAAATAATAATAATAAAAACTTTTTATTATTATTTATTGTTAATTTGTTCCATTTGTTTAGATGCAGCATTCGTTATTTCGGATAATTCGTAACTTCGGATAAATTCGTATTTGTTACGTTCACTAACAGTTTCCCAGTCCCGACTGCTGAAAAACATCCCCACAGCATGATGCTGCCACCACCATGTTTCACAGTGGGGATGGTGTTCTTTGGGTGATGTGATGTGTTGGGTTTGCGCCAGACATAGCGTTTTCTTTGATGGCCAAAAAGTTCAATTTTAGTCTCATCAGACCAGAGCACCTTCCTCCATACATTTTGGGAGTCTCCCACATGCCTTTTCACAAACTCAAAACGAGACATTTTGTTTTTTGCTGAAAGTAATGTCTTTCTTCTAGCCACTCTGCCATAAAGACCAACTCTATGGAGCGTACGGCTTATTGTGGTCCTATGTACAGATACTCCAGTCTCTGCTGTGGAACTCTGCAGCTCCTCCAGGGTTACCTTAGGTCTCTGTGCTCCTCTCTGATTAATGCCCTCCTTGCCCGGTCCGTGAGTTTTGGTGTGCGGCCGTCTCTTGGCAGGTTTGCTGTTGTGCCATGTTCTTTCCATTTGGTTATGATAGATTTGATGGTGCTCCTAGGGAATCATCAAATATTTGGATATTTTTTTATAACCTAACCCTGACTTGTACTTCTCAACAACATTGTCCCTTACTTGTTTGGAGAGTTCCTTGGTCTTCATGGCAGTGTTTGGTTAGTGGTGCCTCTTGCTTAGGTGTTGCAGCCTCTGGGGCCTTTCACAAAGGTGTGTCTATGTAATGACAGATCATGTGACACTTAGATTGCACACAGGTGGACATCATTTCACTAATTCTGTGACTTCTGAAGGTAATTGGTTGCACCAGAGCTTTTTATGGGCTTCATAACAAAGGGGGTGAATACATACGCACATCACAATTATCAGTTTTTTATTTCTGAAAAATAGTATTATGTATATATTTTTCTAATTTTACTTCACCAACTTAGACTTATGTGTTCTGATCCATCACATATAATTCAGATTAAAAAACACATTGAACCGAAGGCTGTAATGTAACAAAATAGGTAAAAAGCCAAGGGGGGTGAATACTTTTGAAAGGCACTGTATATAGTTGTATATAAAATGCACTTTTTATCTTTCAAAAAGTGTACCCAGCGCTAAACCTTTCATTCAATTTCTAAATTGCTGCATTTGTACATTTTAAAAGCCAATATAAAGGAATAGTAGTGGTAAAATAAGCCCTTGTGGATTTAATTACCCTTTTTTTTGGGGTTAATTCTCCTTTAAGGGGGTGTGGCAAGGGGTGTGTCCTATGCCTACATACATTTGCTAGTAGGTGTCCCTCATTCCCATCTCAAAATGTTGGGAGGTATGCATTCACTATCCCAAGGAAAAAAAAAATCTCTAGCAATACACACCAAACTGAGCATGTGCAGAGATTCCCCAACCCCCCCCCCCCAGGCTCTGTACTATCAGGAGATATATTGGGGACAGTGGAAGAAGGGGAGGATCAGGGAAGATGGGTTTAAACAGCCTTTTTACACAATGTAGAGGATTAACCAGTTAGGTTCCACAGTGAGTATAACAAGCACGCTTTGCTGTATATACAGACTGATTTTACTGTTGTGGGTTTAGTAACACTTTAACTGTCCTACCTCCAAAATCAAAATTTTCTAAAAGAAGGGGGCAAGATGAAGGGAACAACCAAAAGTGAAGGAAGGTTTGCTTTAAGTAGGTCATGTGGCAAAAATGTCTCCTTGGTTGGTTTGTTTTCTGGATGGACCTTGAAATGTCTACTTTGTTACACACCAGGCATGCAACATTACGCATTTACATACATACAGGGCCAGATCTAGCCTGATCTGATCTGAGCTGGGGGTGCCGTAAAAAATGTAGGGGGGGAGGGAGGCCAGTGTGCCCTCAATATCACATTGTTGAGCTTCAGTTCTAGATCCATTCATTCTGGTTTTATTACTGGCTGTGCCTCTGCGGAGTAGATTCATTTTTCCATTAATCCTGATGGCCAATTATTCCTGGAACAGAACGTGAGTGAAGATCAGTTATTTTAGAGTTGTCACCAGAATAAGTGTAGCCCCCTATGTTCTAAACAGGGGCTACTACGTCGATTTTGTTTTTGGCTGGGGTGTAGTTGGCTCAGACTGATTATATAGTTTTCCACTTGGTTTTTCCCCTAGCTTGTGATTTCTCACTATCGCCAGAAGATGTCAGTATGAGATGTCACAAACAAATCTAAGTTAGGAATATTTATATTTCCTTCAGCCAATCCAGTAGGAGGGTTATGCCACTGGGGCATGCTGGGGAGGGGGATATAAATATTTGGGACAGGCCATGTGCTCTCTCTCTCTCTCTTCCCCTGGGCTGAGGACTAGGGAGGTGCTGCTGGATGGAGCTCAGCTATTAGGTCAAATAGCCTGTTTTGGGGTGTAACGTGTGCTGAATTTGGTCCTTAACTACTTCAATACCAGGCACTTTGCCCCCTTCCTGCCCCAGACCAATTTTTCAGCTTTCAGCACTGTTGCATTTTGAATGATAATTGCGCGGTCATGCTACACTGTACCCAAACAACATTTTTATCATTTTTTCCCCCACAAATTGAGCTGGGGGTTTTATTTTTTTGTGCTACAAATAAAAAAAGACTGAAAATTTTGAAAAAAAAAGTTTTTCTTTGTTTTTGTTACAAAAATTTAAAAATAAGTAGATTTTTTCTTTCACTGATTGGCACTGATGAGGCAGCACTGATGATGAGGCACTTATATGCAGCACTGATGGGCACTGATAGGCGGCACTGATAAGCAGCCTGACGGGCACTGATAAGTAGCACTGATGGGCACTGATGGGCACTGATAGGCGGCACTGATAGGTGGCACTGGTGGGAACTGATGGGCACTGATAGGCAACACTGGTGGGAACTGATGGGCACTGATAGGCAGCACTGATGGGAGGCACTGATAGAAGGCACTGTAATGCCATATGCACACGACCGAACTTTCTGGCAGAAAAGGTCAGACGGAATCATTCCGTCGGACATTCCGATCGTGTGTGGGCTTCATCTGACTTTTTATTTCTAAAATTCTGACGGACCTTAGAAATAGAACAAGTTTCAAATCTTTCCGACGGACTCAATTCTTATCGGGAAAACCGTTCGTCTGTATGCTAGTCCGGACCAAAAACAACGCAAGGCCAGCTATTGGCTACTGGCTATTGAACATCCTTTTTCTAGTCCCGTCGTACGTCACCATGTTCTAAACGAAGGACTTTGGTGTGATCGTGTGTAGGCAAGTCTGTTTCAGCAGAAGTCCGTCGGAACTCCGTCGGAAAGACCGTCAGACTTCGGTCCGACGGAAAGACCGGTCGCGTGTACGCGGGATTAGGCAGCACTGATTAGGAGGCAATGGCAGGCATCACTCATGGGCGTGGAGTGCCATCCCTATTGGGCATTGATTGGCATACCTGATTTTCCTGGGTGGGCATCCTCGATGGGTCTGCGCTGATAATCAGTGCAGACCCCCCTGTCAGGAGAGCAGCCGATTGGCTCTCCTCTACTCATGCCTGTCAGTGCAAGTGGAGGAAAAGCCGATGAACGGCTCTTCCTATTTACACTGAGATCAGATGTGATTGGACATTGCTTATTACGTGGTAAAGAGCCTATGTCAGAGGCTCTTTACCAAGATCGGAGATGCGGTGTGCCAGGCTGGACATCATAGGACGCCCAGTCAGGATAACTGAACCACTTTCCGGCCGTCATTCTGCTTATGGCGGGTGGGAAGCAGTTAAGCTGTCCTGCCCGGTCTGGAGGAAGCTGCGCCAAGGAGGAGACCCAGGGGAGGCCCCTTGCTGGAGAAAGCCAAGAAGAAGGCCGGTCTATCAGAAGGGCCTGGTGACTCACTTAGAGGAACGCTCTGAAATCTGGGAACGTGCTTAAAGTGTTGCCGGGTCGGCCTAAAGGTTCTGACACTGTGAAACTGGACATTGATCTGGATCTGGAGAGTCTGCTACGGTATCTGGGACCCCTAACCCATCATCCCCTAACGGTTCTGCAATAAAACTTAGAAAGACAAAAGTAACTGGTGTCCAATACCCTGACAAAAAACTGGAAAAGACGCCCCTGGAAGAGCACAGAGCTGCCACATCCCTAAACTGATAACAAAGCACACTACCAATACCCCATTGGGACCTTGAATCAACCACTTTTTCTAAGGACTGATGTATATTGTATGGTGAATGTATCATACTGGAACCACATATTTTAGGATATCACATGTTAATTACTTTTAACTATGTATAAATAAAATTATATAGATGTGTTGCTGACTTTTCTTACCCTTGACTTTATGAGATACAGCATATATGTTATTCCTTTAGCCTTTACCATCTTCGGAAGTGAAGTTCTCTTCCCTGACATAAATAGGTCATTGCCATTTAAGAACAGCGGTCAAAATTTCTGTACAATATTAAGCACTTTTTTTTGTTCCACGTTATCCACCCAACGTCATGAAGCTCCTTTACTACTGACAGAATGACATCCTGAAACTTTTCTTATTTAAAAGTTTGTAACAGTTCAGGACTTGTGGTTTCTGTAGACTACACGGAGTACACCACTTTCTCATTAAAACTTTCCTCTCTGTTATCAAAGCTCTTTGCGTTAAATGCTCTGGAAAGTGTTTGAAATAGCCGTCGGCTTTCTAGGGGTCTATGTCATTGTCAAATTATTTCTGTAACTGCAAAAACATTCTTTTATAAGTACTCTGAGTAATACTTTTCATGACCAAATGTTTGTGGATATCTGACCATCATACCCATACTTCTTGGATTTCCCATTCCAAAACCCAAGTCATGGAGTTGGCCTCCCCTTCAGGGCTACAGCAGCCTCCGTTCTTCTGAGAAGACTCTCCATGAGGTTTGTTGTGTGTCTATGGGAATCTGTGCCTGTCTACGCTCATTTCTCCATTGTATCTATGGGGGCAGCCATAGTTTTCACATAGGCTGAACTTTTTTTTTATCAACCTTACTTGATGGATTGGTGAGTGTCGGAATTATCAAAGAACTGTGTTGTGCCTGTTCTCCACCTTATAGGCTTAATTAAGGACACTTAAGAAGTATTACAAGATGGCGATTATTTCCTGTACACACCCAAGCGTTGTTTTTCTTTCCTATAACTATATATGGTAATATTCTAAGATTGTAAGGTTTGACGCAGAGAATAAAGTTAAGTCCAAATGAGCTGCCAGCATACGCCCAGAGACTTATGACTACTGTAACTTCCTCTTTTTACTACTATTAAAAGCTAAGTCTGTGGTCACTGGGTGTGACTCCTCGCTTGAATCTATGCATGTATCGATACCTTTGAATAAAGCTTCTTCCTTGCTGCGGACCGGGAGTCTTGATCGATCTAAGGTGACCAGGAGATTTTCCTGACAGTGAGACTAGTAGTTTATAGACATGTGGAATACGTTTCGGTCTGAATACAAATTCTGACAAACTTTTGGTTATTTGGAGATTCAGATGTATCCGAATCTCCGAATGAAATGGTGACGAATAGTACATTTTTTGTTTTCTAACGAATTCCAAATTTTCAGAACGATTAGAACTCGGATTAGTCAAAAAATGATTGACCGATTCGAATTCCATGTGAAGAATAGCTGGTTGTTAAGCAGCGGGCCAGGAAGCCGCCGCGTCCTTAGCAACCGATGACTCATCAGCTGTCAGTGGGCTTCCCCTCGCCAAAATTTAAAACAACATGGGGTCCCCCCAAAATCCATACCAGATCCTTATCCGAGAATGCAGTCTGACAGGTCAGGAGAGGGGGGGGAACAAGCGAGCGCCCCCCCCCTGAACCATACCAGGCCACATGCCCTCAACATAGGGGGGGTGCTTTGGGGCACCCACCCCAAAGCACCTTATCCGCATGTCGATGGGGACAAGGGCTTCTTCCCCACAACCCTTGGTGGTGGTTGTGGGGGTCTGCGGGCAGGGAGCTTATCGGAACCTTTAGGGGGCCCCCAGATTCCCCCCCACCCCCCCGTGTGAATGAGTATGGGGTAAGCAAACAAAAGGGAGGCATCTGGCCCCCCGGGCCGCAGTTTGGAGACCACTGCATTAGATGACCAGGACAACGAGAAAATCACAAGGTACAAGTACACAAGCCATGATAGGCTAAACAGAGAACAGTATAACATATTATCACAAAATATTACTGCCCACCAATTGCTGTCTGCGTAGGAGGACCCACAATTTTCTCTTTTATAAAAAAACTAACCAAAGGAAAACAATCTTTAGTAACCAAAAAACAAAGAAAGAAGAAATACAAAGAAAGAAAAAGAGAGGGAGAGATAAAAAAAAAGGGGGGGGGGGGGTTGGGAGAGAATGAGAGAGGGAATGAATAAAGCATACCATCAAGTACAACAGGATACACTGGTGCATCTCTCCCAGCGGGGATCGTAGGTTCTCAGGGATCCAGTCAACTCTAAACTTCATTATCTTAAGTTTGGTAGGCTTGAGAATAGGAAAACGCTGGCCAGTAAAACCAAGTCTTCTGCCGTTGTTCCTCCCTTCAAGGCCGCAGTAAGTTCCTTCATCCTCCCCAATCACAGCAAACCATTGACCCAGCCAGTGGGGGGGGTTCAGTACACTTCCATTTTTGGGCTACACAAACCCTAGCCGCATCAATCAGGTGGACCAACAGCTATTTTCTGTACTTTACCAGAAAATGCTTTTGGGCTCCTTTCATACAGGCTTTCTGATCAGGTCCACCTATCGTTTTTTCAGGTGGACCTGATCAGAAGCTCTATGTATGTCTATGGGCAGGTGGATGTAAATGGGCGCACATCCATTTATTTCTGTTTACCTCTGAATCCGTTCAGGTCCGAATAAAAAAAAGTAAAAGGAGTGCATTCTTTTCTGTGTTTCCAGGCATAAACATGACCGATTGGAGGTAGTCTGATATAAATGGACGCAAGTCACTTTTTTTTTTCTGGCCGCCGATAGAGCCCACTTGGGTCTGCAGAGGTCCGGGTAGAAAATTGAGAAAAATACTGAACAAGCAAAAATGGCACTAAAGTGACATCCATCCCATTCTGCAAAGAGGATCAATTCATGAAAATATTACATTTCTGTTTTGGGGTTTAACCCCTCATGTACCAGCCTGTATATACCCTTCGTGGCCATGCTAGGCCCTGCCATGGTAAGAGGTTAGGAAATGGATGTAAAAATGTACAGTTTGTGGAGCTCTGGTGTGTTTTTGTCAGTGGAGAAAACGGTGTTATAAGTTTTCTCCAAGTTTGGTAGTCCCAGATTGAGGCCTAGAGCTTGGGGGTTCCAAGGGGCATCTTGGACAGGACAGAACCTTCAATCCTGTATCCAAGTTTTGCAGGCCAACTCCAAACTGCTAGATAAGTCTCCTCAGCCTCTTCTTCTTTATGCTGTAGCAATTGCAGGTCCTGTGACCTCATCCAGCACAGAGCATTATACAGAGCATTATATTGGATGCAAAGACACAGAGGGACAGTCTACGGCAGGAGCATACTGTAGGTAAGTAGAGGAGAGGGCTGGCTGCCACGGAAGTGGAGGATGGGGAAAGTAAAACTGCTTTTTGCAGTACCCCCATTGCAAGGGAGGTTTTTTCCATTCCTGGGAGATGGGTTTTAGGGATTTTACTTTGTGGGACCATGTAGACCACAAGTTCCTCAAGCCCTTCTGATTATCCATCTCTTTTAACCAACTCACAAGTGAAATGATGTGTCTTTTTTAAAGAATGTCCTTAATAAATCCACCTGCTTGAGTCCTGTGAGGACAGGGACATGTAACTGGTGGAAGGCAAGAGGAATCTTCTTGAAAATTAAAGTTGGATAAATGCTAAGAACTTTTTCAGACCCTTTAGTGTTTTCTCTTCTTTGCTGGAGAGAAAATACCTTGGCTTATGTGCATTCCAGGCCATTTGTGCCTATTATAGAGGAGATGGTTCCTGTACGTTCAGTTGGACGCTTTGTTATATAACCTATAACTTAAAAGCTGGCTGTAAACTCTCTGCCAGATATTATGAAGTATATAATGTAAGCACAAATAGCATTGCCTAAGTCATTCAGTACATTTCAGTAAAATAAATGCATTATATAAAACATAGGAAATTATAAGAATTACGAGAAAAAACTTGATGGCATAACCGAGAAAAGTTCAGTGAAAAAGTAAAGTCATTACTTTGCTGATATTTATAACTTGGCATCCTAAACAAGTCCTAAAGAATTCAAAAATGTACTTTAGGTCCATTAATGGTTTTTAAAAACCATTTTAAAAATTTGCTGTTAAACCTTTAAAATACCTAGCTCCACTAGGAAGTACATGCTGTCTACGCATTTCAACCAGTACAGGGGATATTGCTCTTAGGTTGGGGCAGTGATTGTTGCATTGGTGATCTGTATACTATGGCACGCCTGAAGAAGACCTGAATTCAAACATTGATTTTAGGTCCACCAGTCTTTTTTGTTGCTATCATTTTAAAAATGCCAGTCAAGCCTTTTAAAATGCCTACCTTTACAAGGGAGTGCCGGCAGTCTTAAGCAGTCCAATCAGTACAGACGATATTGCTCTTAGGGTGGGGATGTGATTGTTGCATTGGTGTTCTGTATACCTTGGCACCCTGAAAAAGGCCTGAATTCAAAAACTGACTTTTGGTCCACCAGTCCCTTTTTGTTGCTACCATTTTAAAAATGGCAATCAAGCCTTCATATACTTACTGTACCTCCACTAGGGAGTGCAGGCTGTCTAAACAGTCCAGTCAGTACAGGGGAGATTGCTCTTAGGGCGGGACAGTAATTGTTGCATTGGTGATCTTTATACCTTGGCACCCTGAAGAAGACCTGAATTCAAAAAGTGACTTTAGGTCCACCAGTCACCTTTCTTGCTTTGTTGCCACTTTCAGAATGGCAGTCAAACCAACAAAATACCTACCTCCACTAGGAACTACATGCTGCCTAAGCTGTTCGATCAGTACAGCGGAGATTGCTCTTAGAATACACAAACTGACTTTAGGTCCACCAGTCCCCCTTGTTGCTACCATTTTAAAAATGGCAATCAGACCTTCAAAATACCTCCTCCACTAAAGGGGTGCAGGCTGTCTAAGCAGCTCAATCTGTACAGGGGAGATTGCTCTTAGGGTGGGCCAGTCATTGTTGCATTGGTGATGTTTATACCTTGCCACCCTGAAGAAGACCTGAATTCAAACAGTGCCTTTAGGTCCACCAGTCCCCGTTGATGCTATCTTTTTAAAAATGGCAGTCAAACCTTCAAAATACCTTATCCACTAGGAAGTGCAGGCTGTCTTAGCAGTTCATTCAGTGCAGGGCAGATTGCTTTTAGGGCGGGGCAGTAATTGTTGCATTGGTGATCTTTATACCTAGGCACCCTGAAGAAGACCCGAATTAAATACGTGACTTTAGGTCCACCAGTCCCTCTTCTTGCTACCATTTTAAAAATGGCAATCATACCTTCAAATACCTACCTCCACTAAGGAGTGAAGGCTGTTTAAGAAGTCCAATCAGTACAGGGGAGACTGCTCTTCAGCCCCGTACATGCAGCCAGAATACCAGGTGGTATTGGCAGGTTCAACAGAAACCAATCAACATTCTGCTCATGTGTACAGCAACCTGACAGAATCTGGATGAACGTCCAGCTTATGTCGAAGGGGCATGCCCGGAAAACATCTGCCGATCGGCATTCGACCAGTGCCCTCAGCTAATGGCTGCGAGCATTGACCAGTGTGTTCTGGTGGGGATGCAGTCCCCCTGTAAGAACACAACAGCTCAGCGGGGAGATCACTATGCAAGCATCAGATAGTTAGTACAGTGAGCTTCTCACTTTTTTTTCCTTCAGCCTGCTGCATTGAACAAAAAAAAAAATGATAGTGTGTACTATGCATTAGGGTGAGGCAGTTATTGTTGTATTGGGCCCATTTTGCAGGGGCAGGACCAGACTATGGTAAGTGGTCATTAGTTAATTTCAAGTTTTTCTTATAGAAGCTCATATCCTGCTCCTTCCCCCAGCAGTGACACATAGAGTTGCCACCTAATTCCTTTAAACCCGAACACATATTAATTACACAGGTTCTGCGGCTAATTGAATACAGGTAAGGCACCAAGTGAGTTTAATTACCACCTTAATCAGCCACAGAACCTGTGTAATTAATATGTGTTCGGGTTTAAAGGGATGAGGTGGCAACCATAGTGACACATCAGCCTTCTAGACTTCTTGAGTTATTAAAGGGAAGTGTGCTGTTCAGTTCATATCCTTTGGTGCAGACAAGACAGAAAAAATGAATCACCGCTCAGGAGAACTTGCTTTCAGGTGTGTGTTAGTGAATCCTTCAGAGGAGAGGAGTCCCAGGTACTGGCTAAATGCAAATTGAAGCAGGGTTTGAAACAGGAAAATCTGGATGCCGCACACCGGATAAAGTTGAAAACATCTTCTTTATTGTAAAACTTGGATCATAAAAAACTTGGATCATAAAAAACAGGACAATCAGGCGGGTGGTACAGACACAGCTGACGCGATTCGCGCTCTAGTTCGAGCGCTTAAGCGCTCGAACTAGAGCGCGAAACGCGTCAGCTGTGTCTGTACCACCTGCCTGATTGTCCTGTTTTTTATGATCCAAGTTTTACAATAAAGAAGATGTTTTCAACTTTATCCGGTGTGCGGCATCCAGATTTTCCTGTTTCAAACCCTGTGCTGTTCAGTTCGCAAGGAATTTTCCCTAGGGGATGAGGTGAAATTTCACTTTTCAAATAGCCAATCATGTGCAAAGAAAAAAAAATGTGATTGAATGATGGAGGTCAGCAGAGCTTCACCTCATTTGCTACGCTCTGGGTAAGATTTCCTTGCAAAGTGCAACTTCACTTGCAAAGTGAGCAGCCTATTTGCCTTTAGAAAATCACCCCCCTAATCTCTAATGTTAACACAAGATGGAGGTAACAGAATCAGTTGAGTTGAACAGAGAGCTGACTTTAAGGACTTTATTGCTTTGGCTGTGAACTTTGAGGATGAATTGCTCCACAGTGAATGCAGGTACAGAGGTCAGTGTGGGTTTGGTTAGAATATGTAAATGCTGAAGGTCCATAGTCTGGTCACAGATTTACTTTAAACTGCATTTTTATACAGTTTTTTTTTTTCATTCCCATTTAAATGCATTGTGTTTTTTAATGCATTTGATCTGTCAGTCTTTGTCCCATCCCCTCTCTTTTTTTTCTGATTGCTCATTATATATATATATAGCTTCGCTAAGTGCTGTCATCAAACTGATCGTAAAAAGCTGATGTTCCTGTCCCAAAAGAGCGCTTGCTTCCTTTTATTAGTATTTTATGGCTTTAATAGAAATCTGACTAAAATTTATTAGGCGCCATCTGAAATTAGCATTTTAGATGACATTACCAAAAAGCCTAGAAATTATCTCTCCAGCTTGTTTAAGATTCAGGTCCCTTCTTGCCATTGTATTATCGAATTCAGGAGACGCAGGCACCAGGAATAGCAGAAATATTTCAGCCAAAACAAGGAAACGTGACTTCGGAGCATCAGTCTGAACACACCTAGGGTCAAAGTTATATGGTAACAATGTTCAATGATTTAAAAAAAACAAAAAACTAATATATATTTTAAAGAACAACAAGATAGCGTGAGAAGGTCAGAGATGTGAGATGGACTCAGAGACGAGACACTGTGACTTCAAACTGAAACAAAAAAAATTCCTGGTCATAGTGTCTGCTATACGTGTTCCACGTACTTTCAATCAAGAGGAGACCCTTGGAGCTGACCTGAAGCTAGCTACAGATATATCCCCCCCGAATACTAAAAACTTATAAAAACTTAATTGGAATCCCTTACAGTAGTAAGTGCTTTTCTGTGGACTGACAAAAAAGAATTTGGTTGCTAGTCACCTTTATTGAAACCAGTGAAATAAATGTGTCATTGGGTCAGCGTCCCCTTTAGGCAACCCAGCAGAACATTCCCTGCAGCCCAGCCCAACAGAGCACTCCTCAACCATGTGATAGTCTGAGAAGGTCAAAGATCTGAGAGGGACTCAGAGACACGTTGTAGCTTCAAACTGAAACAATTCATGGTCATAGTGTCTTGCTATATGTGTTCAAAACACTTTAAATCAGGAGAAGGCACTTGGAGTTACAGCTATATCCCCCAGAACACTTCAAACTGCATTGGAATCCCTCAGGAAGTGCTTTTCTTGTGGACAGGCAAAAAACAAACTTGGTTGCCAGTGACCTTTTATTGAAACCAGTGAATTAAACAGGTCATTGGGCCAACAGCCCCTTTAATCAGCCCAACAGAGCGTTACCTCCAGCCCAGCCCAACAGAGTGTTCCGCAACCATGTGATAGCACGAGAAGGTCAGAAATCTGAGATGGACGCAAACCTAAAGGGAACAATTGGTTCCTGGTCATAGTGTCTTGCTATGTCTTGCTATATGTGTTCAAAACACTTTCAATCAAGAAAGGGCTCTTGGGGCTGACCGGGGGTAGGCTACAGATATATCCCCCAGAACACTTGGCATCCCTTAGTAAATTCTTCTCTTTGGACAGGCAAAAAAAGAACTTGGTTGCCAGTGACCTTTATTGAAACCAATGAATTGAGTGGGTCATTGAGCCAGCATCCCCTTTAACCGCTTTAGCCCCCCGGAAGACTTTCCCCCCTTCCCGACCACAGCACTTTTTACAATTTGGCACTGCGTCGCTTTAACTGACAATTGCACGGTCAGGCAGTGCTGTACCCAAACGAAATTGACTTCCTTTTTCCCCACAAATAGAGCTTTCTTTTGGTGGTATTTGATCCCTTCTGCGTTTTTTTCTTTTTTTGCGCTACAAACAAAAAGAGCAACAATTTTGAAGAAAAAATATATTTTTTACTTTTTGCTATAATAAATATCCCCAAAAATGTTTTTAAAAAACACATTTCTTCATCAGTTGAGGCCAATATATATTCTTCTACATATACAAAAAAAAAAAAAATCGCAATAAGCGTATATTGATTAGTTTGCACAAAAATTATAGCATCCACGAACTATAGGAAAATTGTATGGCATTTTTATTATTTATTTATTTTTTACTAGTAATGGCAGTTATCTGTGATTTTTAGCAGGGCTGCGACATTGTGGCGGACAGATCGGACACTTTTGACACATTTTTGGGACCATTGACATTTATACAGCGATCAGTGCTATAAAAATGCACTGATTACTGTGTAAATGTCACTGGTAAGGAAGGGGTTAACCCTAGGGGGCGATCAAGGGGTTAACTGTGTTCTAACTGTATGTGGATAGGACTGACTGGGGGAGAAGACATATCGTTGTTCCTACTTACTAGGAACAAACGATATGTCTCCTCTCCCCTGACAGAACAGGGATTTGTGTGTTTACACACAAATCCTTGCGCTGGCTCTTGTTACCGCGATCGCAGGTGGTCGGCGCCGATCGGGCCCGCCGGCCACGTGCATCGGTCCCCAGCCATGCAGCGGGGGGCCTCCGGCGGGTCTTAAAGGGGTTATGAGGGGTTTCGCCCCCAGCCGTGCCATTCTGCCGACGTATATTGGCGTGAGCCAGTCGGCAAGTGGTTAAGCAGGCCCACAGAGTGTTTCCTCCACCAGTAGCTTGTTCCTTCCTTTTCCTGTCTGGACGAGAGAGGAGGAAGAAAGACTTTAGATGGCTGCTGTGTCAGGCGTAAAAGAACTTGGTCCCCAGTAACCTTTATTGAAACTGGTCAACTAAATGTGTCATTGGATTGGCCGCCCTTAAAGCCATTGTCACAGTCAGGGGTCAGGCTCAGTGACCAGTGGCTATAGCGGTAGAGAGACTCTCACCAACCAGCAGGATAGGTGTACATGCAGGTCACCCTGGTGGATGATGTGGGCTTACATGAGGTACGGGGTCTAAGCCCTAACTGGAAGTCACCAGAGCTCTTGATGGTGGAGATGGGTTTTGCTGCGTGTTGGTACCATGATAGCCCCACCATGAGGTGATCAAGCTGGGGTCCAGTAGCAGATATAACTGGTAGGGATCAAGCAGAAGCGCGGTCGAGGAACCAGTCAAAGATTGGGAACAAGTGGAAGCATAGGCGAGAAACAAGCCAAAGCTTGGTTATGAGTGGTAGCGAAGATACGGTCAACAGCAGGAGTGACAAGAGTGAGATACTGGCTGGAGAGAGCACAATAATCTGGCAAACAGGAAGTGCAAAGGCATGGCTTAAATAGGAAGTTCTTGGGAGAAACAAAGGGTTCAAAGTTCACAAGGCAAGGTTGTCTAAGAAATCAGGCATGGAGCTTCCTAGCATCTCAGGTGGCTCAGCAAGAAGAGATACTGCCAGACACAGCAGAGGTTGCAGTTTCAGATCTGGGTCCTGACAGCCACACATCAGAGCGTTCCCTCCACCTGCAGCTTGTTGCTTCTTTTTCTTGTCTGAAGGAGAGAGGAGGAAGAAGGACTTAAATTGGCTGCTGTGTAAGTCTCGTACTGTGCCAAGAAAGTTCCAGTTACTACATTATTTCAACTTCCCAAACTCAAAGGTATTTTTCCTCTGTGGAAATAAGTTGCATCGAGTTTAGTCCAACCAATCCAAGCATGGCTGGTAATTTCAGCTAGGAAAGTTCCGGTTAGGAAAGTTGACTTGTAGAGGAGACTGACAGTAGAGGTCACCTTTTACTTTTTTTTTTTCATTCTGCCATTGTCTGAATCATCAGTAGTGGAAAAGGCATATCTGCCACTTTCTATTTAACTCAACAACACCTTTGCAGAGAGCTGTATTGAGTCAAAGCTCTGGACGCTCCTCTGTTATTGGGAACTGCAAATAATGATGCAACATATTTACACCTATGTCTATTAAAAGTTTAATCCAAATACAGACAAACCCTTCTCAAATATGTTACCCCTCTTCATATCAAAGGTTCCCTCATCGCATCGGAGGTTCCCCCATCTCATCAGAGGTTTCCCCATTATTTCAGAGGTCACCCCATAACATCAGAGGTCCCCCATCATGTCAGAGCCCCCCCCCATCATATCAGTGTTCACATTAGAGGTCCTCCCATCACATCAGAGGTTTTCCCATCACATCAGAGGACACCCTCAATATATTGATTCTAGCAGGGTTCCTTAAGACCTAGACATTATTTCAGGGGTTCCACTGGGGTAAATGATTGAGAAAGATTGGTCTACAGAAACATCCTCCAGTTAGTTTGAAGTTTATTAGAGGTCTAATAAATGGATATTTTGGAAGGCATTACTATTGATAGGTATGCATAGGTATAGGGGTTCCTTGAGCCGTCAAAGATAGAACTCCCATTTAATGGTACCTGCAATATTCTGGAACCAAATTCACTTGGCAGAGCAATCAGCATGATACCAAAGATCTTCTTTTTTGCTGCTTTTTAGGGGTGTCATTGCGACCACTAATGTAAATGGGGGCATTCTTCCAACTGACCACCAATGTAAGGGGGGTATTCTTCCCACTGGCCTTTAATATATTGGTCTTAGCAGAGTTCACTGAGCCTTGGACATTGTTTCAAACGTTTCACTGGGTAAAAAGGTTGAAAAAGGCTAGTCTACAGGAAAGTCTTTCTTCTGTTTGTTTGAACTTTAGTAGAGGTCTAATGAATATGTTGGAAGGCATTACTACTGATAGGTATTCATAGGTATAGGGGTTCATTGAGCTCTCACAGATAGACCTCCCGTTTAATGGTGCCTGCATATTTCCAAAGCCAAATTCACTTAGCAAAGCAAGCAGCATGACACCAGAGATTTTTTTCACTGTCTTTAGGGTGGTGTTCAATCTACTAATATAAACAGCCATTCTTCCAACTAACCACCAATTTAAGATGGGCATTCTTCCCACTGACCAGTGACCACCAATGTAAGATGGCAATTCTTCCCACTGACCCTCAATATATTGGTTTTAGCAGGGGTTCCATGAGACCTGGGAATTATTTTAAGGGTTCCAATGGGATAAAAAGGTTGAGAAAGTCTGTTCTACAAGAATGTCCTGCTTTAGTTTGTTGAAGCTTATTAGAGGTCTAATAAGTGAATATATTAGAAGGCACTACTACTGAGAGATATGCATGGATATAGGGGTTCCTTGAGTTGTCATAGACATCCCATTTAATGATGCTTGCATTATTCTGGAGCTAAATTCACTTGGCACAGCAAGCAGCATGACATCAGATCTTTTTTGCTGCCTTTAAAGGGTGGCATTGAGACTACTAATGTAAGGATGGCATTCTTCCAAATGACCACTATTGTAAAGCGGGCATTCTTCCCACTGACCCTAAATAGATTGGCCTTAGCAGGGTTTATTAAGCCCTGGACATTGTTTCAAGGTTTCCATTGGTGTAAAAAGGTTGAGATAGGCTGGTCTACAGGAAAGTCTTTCTTCAGTTTGTTTGAACTTTATTAGAGGTCTAATTAATGAATATTTTGCAAGGCATTACTATTTATAGGCGCGCATAAGTATAAGGGTGTCAGAAACCATGAAATCAGACCGAGACTGAAGTACAGTTAAATCACACATGTTTAATAATAAAACTAAAAAGAACAAACATAGTCAAAACATAGCCAAAGTTCAGTAACTGGAACAGATAGTCAGCCAAGCCAGAAGTCAGGGATCAATGTAGTCGAACAGCAAGCAGAATCTGGAGCCAGAAGGGATGTCAGCAAAGCAAGTCTTTAAACAGAAATGCAGGAGAATGTCTCTGTGATGTTGACCAAGGCGAAGGCAGATCCACTGGGCTGAACAGGGTAAGTAGGCAGGAGTGACGAGCAAGATATCATCAACAGCTGAGTACCTGTGGAGAGATAGGAATTGGCAATTAGCCGACAGCTGAGCGGCCAGCTCAGAGAAGGAAGGGCTGAGCCCAGCCCTGACAAGGGGTTTCTTGAGCTGTCAAAGATAGACCTCCCATGTAATGGTACTTATTCCAGGGCCAAATTCACAAGCAGCATGATACCAGAGATCTTGAAGAGAGGGTGTTATCCAGGCCGTTAATATAAGGGGGCATTCTTCTACCTGACCACTAATGTAAGGGGACACTCTTCCAACTGACCACCACTGTAAGATGGACATTCTTTCCTTTGCCCTTTAATATATAGGTTTTAGCAGGGTTCCTTGAGACATGGTCATTATTTCAAGGGTTCCACTGGGGTAAAGAGGTTAAGAAAGGCTGTTCTACAGGAATGTCCTCCTTCAGTTTTTGTTTGAACTTTATTAGGAGGTCTAATAAGTGAAATATTTGGATGAAATTACTACCGATAGGTATGCATAGGTATAGAGGTTCCTTGAGCTGTCAAAGATAGACCTCCTGTTTCTTCCAACTGGCCACTAATGTAAGGGGGCACGCTTCCAACTGCCCACGAGGGTAAGATGGACATTCTTCCCACTATCCCTCAATATATTGGTTTTAGCAGGGGTTCCTTGAGACATGGCCATTATTTCAAGGGTTCCACTGGGTAAAGAGGTTAAGAAAGGCCTTTCTACAGGAATGTCCTCCTTCAGTTTGTTTGAATTTTATTAGAGGTCTAATGAGTGAAATATTTGGAAGACATTTCTACTGATAGGTATAGAGGTTCCTTGAGCTGTCAAAGATAGACCCTTCCTGTTTCTTCCAACTGACCACTAATGTAAGGGGGCACTCTTCAAACTGACCATGAGGGTACTATGGACATTCTTCCCACTAACCCTCAACATATTGGTTTTAACAGGGGTTCCTTGAGACATGTTTATTATTTGAAGGGTTCCACTGGGGTAAAGAGGTTAAGAAAGGCCGTTCTACAGGAACGTCCTCCTTCAGTTTGTTTTAACTTTATTAGAGGTCTAATAAATGAATATTTTGGAAGGAATTTTTGCTGATAGGTATGCATAAGCATATCTAGTTCTCCAGCACTCAGCAGTGTTCACTTCCATTGCTATCAGCAGACAGTAGTTTTTTTTGCTGTCACCAGCCCTTCTTGATAATTGCTGCCTTATTAGCGGTTCTGGTTGCGAACTGGACATTCTTTCACCATCACGTTGACTGTCACCTGCCATCCTCTCTGTCTAACATGTCTTTTGAGTTCTAAAAATGGTTGAGCCTCTGTGACACGGATTTGAATTTCCTTTCCATCTCCTTGCCGAGAAGCCTTTTAAATGTTAAAAGCTCAGTCTTCAGAACGCAGACGCCGTGTTTCATCTTCCTTTTTAGGCTAACAATCTCTCTGGTGGCTCCCACAGAACTAGCAGAATTTATTCAAGAGGCAGGTGGTATAAATAACACTTCCTATCAGATGTATGGGATTCTAATCTGTCATTATTCAGATACATGTCAGCCTCTTGCTCCCTTGTGTCTTTATAGCAGCGGGGGTCAGGAGATGTCCCCGAGATTGGCAGAAAGATGCTGAGTTTTCCCCATCAAGACTTTTCAGAAAAAAAAAAAAAGGTAGCGACTCGGACCTGCTAAAAAAGCTCAGCATTTCTCTCTGAATCCTCACTATCTCTCCAACGGTAATTCATCACTTTACAAGACAGTCACTTTCATAGCGTGTCATTGAAGGTCACAGCACTGCGTACTTGGGACAATATCACAAAACTGCTAACTAGTTTCTTGCAGTGAAATATTTTGGGAGATTTTGACTGGAAGTCCATTGGTTCTAAAATAGGAACCGTTTGCATTGCCCTATAGCAACCAATCGAATTCAGGCTTCAACCACTTCAATACCGGGCCCCTCCCCCCCCCCCTTCCTGCCCAAGACAATTTTCAGCCTTCAGCGCTGTCGCTTTTTAAATGACAATTGCGCGGTCATGTTACACTGCACCCAAACAACATTTTTATCATTTTGTTCCCACAAATAGAGCTTTCTTTTGGTGGTATTTGATCACCTCGTGGGGTTTTTATTTTTTGCTAAACAAATAAATTTTGTAAATAATTACTTTTTCTCCTTCACTAATGGGCACTGATGAGGCTGCACTGGCGGGCACTGATGGACACTGAGGTGGCACTGATGAGGTGGCACTGATGAGGTAGCACTGATGGGCACTGATGAGGTGGCACTGATAGGAACTAATATGCAGCACTGATGGGCACTGATAGGCAGCACTGGGCACTGATAGGTGGCACTGATATGCAGCACTGATGGGCATTGATAGGCGGCACTGATGTGCACTCATAGGTGGCACTGATAGGCGACACTGATGGGCACTGAAAGGCTGCACTGATAGGTACTTATGGGTGGCACTGATGGACACTGATAAGTGGCACTGATGGGCACTGGATACTGATGGGTGGCAATGATGGACACTGATAGATGGCACTGATGGGCATCACCGATAAGGAGGCACTGGCAGGCATTACTGATGGGCACTGATTGGCATTATTTGTGGGCACAGATTGGCCATGGGTGGCATACCTGGTGGTCATCAGTTGTGGGCATCCCTGGTGGTCCTATGTGGGCATTATCGAGGGGGCTGCGCTGATAATCAATCAAAAGACACGCCCCCCCCTTCACACAGCACACAGAAACAGAGTTGAGGCTGTGAATCAGCTGGAAGTTCCTCCCCCGTCACCATTTGTCTCTTGGTGTCAGGGAAAACTTGTCAGAAGTGACTCATACTGATAACAGGGGAAGGAAGCAGTGGAGAGAAATTACACCTAAAGTATTTGTAAAACTTCAATTAAAAAAAAAACAAAAAAAAACAAATATGTCATATTTACCTGCTCTGTGCAATGGTTTTGCACAGAGCGGCCCCGATCCTCTTTTTCTGGGGTCCCCCGCCGGCGCACCAGGCCCCTCCTCTTCATCGGGTGCCCCCAGGGAAAGCCACTTGTGGCTCCTGGGGAGAGCAGATATAGTGAATGCAGGCTTCTGGGGAGACTAGATATAGTGAATGCAGCAGTGGCGGCTGGTGCTCAAATTTTTTTGGGGGGTGCAAACAAACTAAAATACTAAAACCCCCCATCAATTGCAGCCTCACTGTGCCCATCAAATGCAGCCATTGTGCCCATCAATCGCAGCCACTGTGCCCATCAATCGCAGCTACTGTGCCCATTAATCGCAGCTACTGTGCCCATCAATTGCAGCCATTGTGCCCATCATATGCAGCCACTGTGCCCATCATATGCAGCCACTTGTGCCCATCATATGCAGCCACTGTGCCCGTCATATGCAGCCACTGTACCCATCATATTCAACCACTTGTGCCCGTCATATGCAGCCACTTGTGCCCCATCATATGCAGCCACTTGTGCCCCATCATATGCAGCCACTGTGCCCATCATATGCAGCCACTTGTGCGTATCATATGCAGCCACTTGTGCCCCATCATATGCAGCCATTGTGCCCATCAAACGCAGCCCCGGTGCCCATCATATGCAGCCACTTGTGCCCATCATATGCAGCCACTTGTGCCCGTCATATGCAGCCACTTGTGCCCCATCATATGCAGCCACTTGTGCCCCATCATATGCAGCCACTTGTGCCCAGTATATGCAGCCACTTGTGTCCATCATATGCAGCCACTTGTGCCCATCAAATGCAGCCACTTGTGCCCATCAAATGCAGCCACTTGTGCCCATCAAATGCAGCACTTACCGAGTGATGGGGCTTCCTCCTCCTTCTCTTCTGTAGTGGCGGGAAGCGGCGGCTGTGGCTCCTGTGTCCGATCGGCTCCTTAGGCTTCTTCTGCCGTGTCTCCTCTTCTGCCAAAGCGTTACGCATCCAATAGGATCACCTAATGCTTTGGCCAATCGGGAGACAGGTCTCATTGACCTGCCTGCTGATAGGCAGGGAGGAATGTTAGTGTGAAAATAGTGAAGATTAATTCGCTATGACACACAACAGGGTGGTATCGGGATGCAGTGCTCTGCGAATGCAGGTGCCTGGGGAGACCAGATATAGTGAATGCAGAGTCCTGAGGAGACCAGATATAGTCACTGCAGGCTCCTGGGGAGACCAGATATAGTCACTGCAGGCTCCTGGGGAGACCAGATATAGTGAATGCAGAGTCCTGGGGAGACCAGATATAGTGAATACAGGGTTCTGGGGAGACCAGATATAGTGACTGCAGGCTCCTGGGGAGACCAGATATAGTGACTGCAGACTCCCGGGGAGACCAAATATAGTCAATGTAGGCTCCTGGGGAGACCAGATATAGTGAATGCAGAGTCCTGGGGAGACCAGATATAGTGAATGCAGGGTTCTGGGGAGACCAGATATAGTGACTGTAGGCTCCTGGGGAGACCAGATATAGTGAATGCAGGCTCCTGGGGAGACCAGATATAGTCAATGTAGGCTCCTGGGGAGACCAGATATAGTGAATGCAGAGTCCTGGGGAGACCAGATATAGTGAATGCAGAGTGCCGGGGAGACCAGATATAGTGAATGCAGGCGCCTGGGGAGACCAGATATAGTGAATGCAGGCTCCTGGGGAGACCAGATATAGTGAATGCAGGCGCCTGGGGAGACCAGATATAGTGAATGCAGAGTCCCGGGGAGACCAAATATAGTGAATGCAGGCTCCTGGGGAGACCAGATATAGTCAATGCAGAGTCCTGGGGAGACCAGATATAGTGAATGCAGGCTCCTGGGGAGACCAGATATAGTGAATGTAGGTTTTGGGTTTAGTAACACTTTAAAGCTGGACCAATGTACCTATGTGAAAATATCCATATCTGGAATTTTTTAACTGTCCAAATGGGACCAGACAAGACAAAAATGATAAGTGCTGAACTTCGGTGGGCGTGTGATTGGCTGACTAGTTATAATACCTATAATAAGTTGATTTCTCACTGGCTTCCTTCATTTTCCAGTACAGACCCAAAACATATCCCACACTAAAACTAAAAACAGACGTGGGAAAATCGTTCTTCACTCCAAAGTTTATCTGAAGCTAAAACGATTTTTTAGGTCTAGATATGGGAGGGAAATGTTAAACCCCTTACAATTTTTCTTTCTGACTTGGGGGGGGGGCATGATTTACACTTCTTTTCCCAGTGACACAACAGGAAGTCCCGGTGAAGTGAGGCAGTTGTCACTGAAACAAATGTCCCCTTTGAAAGGTTTCCCCTCTCCTCCTTCACTAGTGTCGGCTCTAACATTTTGGATTTCAGGTCGCTCTCTGTTCCAGTGACCAAAGGTTTTAACGGGAAAAAAAAGAAAAGATGAATTTTGCCAGCAGGAACATTGACAGCAGTAACAATCTGACCGAGGTTCCCACCATGTCCCCGCTCTGTCCTTTGGCTTCAGATTTAGATTTACTTTTAATACGGAGTTTTCTATTTCCTCTGCAGATATCCTTTAAAGGGTCACTCCACATTTATGGGGAAAAATATAATAATATTATACAGTAGCATATATAATTGGGACAAAAGTCATATTGTTTTTGAATGTTATGAAAAATTACCTTTCCTTTTCAAGCTTCAGCTCTGTAAAATGGAATATGGCCACCTGGAGGCGCTCTGTACACAGATGGTATACAGAGGCCCCTCCCCCCTACAGAAATATAATTTACTGCTTGTGTGATTGGCTCACTGATTTCCCCAGAAGTCTGCACTAAGATACAAGTCAGATTTTGGGCATCCCCTGCAACAAAAATGTTATTTTTGGTGAGATATTTCCAAAAGGAATGCACAGACGCACGCAAATTTAAAGGTTGGGTATTTATTTACTCCCTCATCTTTTATATTTTACAAAAAATTGGGTCATTTTCACATTTTTGTGCCCCATAAATTTAACTTTACTGTGTTTTTTATTGAAATTTTGCAGTATTATCATGTGACATAAAAAATTGGAACTACCATTATTTTATTCTGGATGAGCAAGTTTAGGGTGAAGAAGCTTGACCGGCCTGCACAGAGCTATAACAGCTTCAAATCTTCTGGGAAGGCTCTCCACAAGGTTTAGGTGTGTGTCTATGGGAATATTTAACCATTCTTCCAGAAGTGGATTTGTGGGGTCAGGCACTGATGTTGGACGAGAAGGCCTGGCTCGCAGTTTTCGCTATAATTCATCATAGTTACATAGTAGGTGAGGTTGAAAAAAGACACAAGTCCATCAAGTCCAACCTATGTGTGTGATTATGTGTCAGTATTACATTGTATATCCCTGTATGTTGCGGTCATTCAGGTGCTTATCTAATAGTTTCTTGAACCTATCAATGCCCCCCGCTGAGAGCACCGCCTGTGGAAGGGAATTCCACATCCTTGCCGCTCTTACAGTAAAGAACCTTCTACGTAGTTTAAGGTTAAACCTCTTTTCTTTTAATTTTAATGAGTGGCCGCGTGTCTTGTTAAACTCTGCAAAAAAGTTGTATCCCTATTGTGGGGTCACCAGTACGGTATTTGTATATTTAAATCATATCCCCTCTCAAGCGTCTTCTCCAGAGAGAATAAGTTCAGTGCTCGCAACCTTTCCTCATAACTAAGATCCTCCAGACCCTTCATTAGCTTTGTTTCCCTTCTTTGTACTCGCTCCATTTCCAGTACATCCTTCCTGAACACTGGTGCCCAGAACTGGACAGCATACTCCAGGTGCGGCCGGACCAGAGTCTTGTAGAGCGGGAGAATTATCGTTTTATCTCTGGAATTAATCCCCTTTTTCATGCCAATATTCTGTTTGCTTTGTTAGCAGCAGCTTGGCATTGCATCTACTAGGACCCCCAGGTCCTTTTCCATCCTAGATTCCCCCAGAGGTTCTCCCCCCAGTCTATAGATTGCATTCATATTTTTGCCACCCAAATACATTATTTTACATTTTTCTACATTGAACCTCATCTGCCATGTAGTTGCCCACCCCATTAATTTGTTCAGATCTTTTTGCAAGGTTTCCACATCCTGCGGAGAAGTTATTGCCCTACTTAGCTTAATATCATCTGCAAATACAGAGATTGAACTGTTTATCCCATCCTCCAGGTCGTTTATGAACAAATTAAATAAGATTGGTCCCAACACAGAACCCTGGGGAACCCCACTACCCACCCCTGACCATTCTGAGTACTCCCCATTTATCACCACCCTCTGAACACGCCCTTGTAGCCAGTTTTCAATTCATGTACTCACCCTATGGTCCATGCCAACGCACCTTATTTTGTACAGTAAACGTTTATGGGGAACTGTGTCAAATGCTTTGGCAAAATCCAGATACACCACGTCTACGGGCCTTCCTTTATCTAGATGGCAACTCACCTCCTCATAGAAGGTTAATAGATTGGTTTGGCAAGAACGATTCTTCATGAATCCATGCTGATTACTGCTAATGATACCGTTCTCATCACTAAAATCTTGTATATAGTCCCTTATCATCCCCTCCAAGAGTTTACATACTATTGATGTTAGGCTAACTGGTCTGTAATTCCCAGGGATGTATTTTGGGCCCTTTTTAAATATTGGTGCTACATTGGCTTTTCTCCAATCAGCTTGTACCATTCCAGTCAGTAGAAAAAATTAGGAATTACTTGACTGAGTTCCCTAAGTACCCTCGGGTGCAAACCATCTGGTCCCGGTTATTTATTAACGTTAAGTTCCCAAGTCTAATTTTAATTCTGTCCTCTGTCAACCTCCACCCCAAACACGCTCATCTATGGCTTTATGGACCTTGCTTTGTGCACTGGTCCAAATCATTTGATGGGGGGGGGGGGATTATGATGTGGGGTTGTTTTTCAGGGGTTGGGCTTGGCCCCTTAGTTCCAGTGAAGGGAACTCTTAAGGCATCAGCATACCAAGACAATTTGGACAATTTCATGCTCCCAACTTTGTGGGAACAGTTTGGGGATGGCCCCTTCCTGTTCCAACATGACTGCGCACCAGTGTACAAAGCAAGGTCTATAAAGACATAGATGAGCGTGTTTGGGGTGGAGGAACTTGACTGGCCTGCACAGAGTCCTGACCTCAACCCGATAGAACACCTTTGGAGTGAATTGGAGCGAAGACTGCGAGCCAGGCCTTCTCGTCCAACATCAGTGCCTGACCTCACAAATGCGCTTCTGGAAGAATGGTCAAACATTCCCATAGACACACTCCTAAACCTTGTGGACAGCCTTCCCAGAAGAGTTGAAGCTGTTATACCTGCAAAGGGTGGGCCAACTTCATACTGAACTCTACGGACTAAGACTGGGATGCCAATAAAGTTCATGTGCTTGTAAAGGCAGGCGTCCCAATACTTTTGGCAATATAGTGTGTACACCATAGTTTTTGGGCTCTATAACTTTCCTACAGACTAAGTAATATACACTGATTTGGGTTATTTGCACCAAAGAAATGTAGCAGAATACAGTTTGGCCTAAACTTACGAAGAATGATTATTTATTGGCAAAAATATATAACAGAAATTAAAAGAATTTTTTTTAAATGCCAGTCTTATTCTTGTTTATTTAGCATAAAAAAAAAAAACCCCGGTAGTGATTAAATACCACCAAAAGGAAATCTCTATTTGTGTGAAAAAAATGACAAAAGTGTCATAATAGTACAGTGTAGCATGACCGCGCAATTGTCAAAGTGTTCAAAGCGCTGAAAGTTGAAAATTGGCCTGGGCAGGAAGGGGGTGCCCGGTAATGAAGTGGTTAATAGCGTTTATTGTAGGTGCAGCGTGTAATAATATCATAATATTATAATTTACTGGTAATTTAATGTTATTATTCATTCTTGTTGTAAATATTTATGTATTTATTTTTATTATAATATTTATTCAATAATATTACATATTATTATTATTATTATTATTATTGTGTTCTATATATATTTTATATCATATTATATTACTATAATTGATAATGATCATTAATAATCATTAATTAATTAATGATTATTAATGATTAATCATTAATTAATCATTAATAATAATATTGATGCGGTGTGTAATAATATCTAATATTATCATAATAATATAGTTTTATTATATTTTATTATTATTATTACTACTATTATATTTTATACATTTATTGGTATATTTTATTATATAATGTTAAATTATATTTTAATCGATAATAATAGTTATTGTTAATAAGTTCTAATGTGATTTAAAATGAATGTTTTTGGCTTGGAAGCAGTAAAGAAGATATCATGGTATGCGCTCTGCACAGTTTCTATTGGTGTGGCGACACAAAATTGCTGCAATTATAAGAAACGCTTGAACCTCGCGTGAAGCGCAGTACGTTGATTTGCATGTTGTGTAGAAGGGTAGAGGGGGTGCAGCAGTGCATGAAGACGCCCCCCCAAGAGTCTCATTCGCAGCGCCGCGTTTCTCTCTCATTTCCACCAATATGCGGCCATCGCCTTCTCACCTCTTCACTCATTAGATCCGGCCAACAAGTTCTCCATAATTAATGAAGAGAATCTCTGGGCACAAACCTCGGAAACCAGAAACTGCAGAAACAAGAGGACTCCATGCCATGAACATGGGGGAGGGGGGGGGGGGACGCCGCAGGAATTTAACCCTTCCATCTCTGGAAGATCCTTTAGGCTGCATTCACACCTTAGCATAGCGCCTTTGAGCGTTTTTATGTGCGATTTTGGCACATTTTTAAGCGCAACTTGCGCATTTGTATGCAGCATTTTTGAGTTTTAGCCTTTTTTTTATTGCCCATTAGAGAAAACTATCATCGACTGCATCATTGGTTGCTAGGTATTTCAGCTTTTTTATGTTTTCCATTTTTATTATTAATATTATTCATTTATTATTATTTTTTTTTTTGTTACAATAAGTGGTTAGAGTTAAGCTTAGGTAGAGTTAGGGTTAGGAGTTGGGGTTAGGATTAGAGGTTAGGGTTATTTATTTATTTTTGGTTAGGGTGTTACTACTACTAATTATTATTATTATTATTATTCTAATAATAGTAAATGAATAAATACATGTAAAATAAATACACAAATAAATAAAACTCAAAAATAAATTCAATAAATACTAAGTAATAATAAATAATTAACCACAAACCTTAAACCCTGAGCCTTAGAAAAAAAATAGAAAAATAATCATAAATAACTAAACACACTAACACAAAAGAAGTAAATAAATTATTATTATCAATCTATTTATTTTTTGTTCAGGTTTGGGTGTTTATTATTTTTATTAATAATAACAGTTTTTAAAATTTTTTTAAGGTTAGGGGTTAATTATTATTTATGTATTGTTACATATTATTTATTTTAGTTATGATGATTTTTACTGATATGTGTATTTATTTTACATTTATTTATTCAGATATTATTACTAATTTATTTTTTACATTTTTTCTTTTCATTTGAGCAGAAAATCGGGCAAAAACGCACAACAAAACACGCGAATGCGCACAAAAGCGCACAAATGTTAAGAATGAAAACACACCAAAAACGCTCAAATCTGCCCGATTCGAGCTGCAGAGGAAGCTCCAGAACTTTTTTGGGCTTCAGGCGTTTGGCTTCAGGTGACTTGGAGTGGAGAAGTGAACCGTCTCCATAGAGAATCATGGATTTTTTTCTCCTCCAGACCTTTGGAGCTTTGAGGTTCAAGCTGCGGGTGTGAATGGGGCCTTACTGACGGGGGAACCAACCACTTGCTAGTTATTAGGATGACGTACCTGGATCTGACTTGGTATCACCCTCTTGCAGTCTCTGTACAGCAGATCTCAGGAGAGGGAGAAGCTGCATAATGGGCTAATCCAACTTGCGGCTGAGCAAGTAGCATGCTGATAGGAGGAGAGAGCAAAGTAACTGTGGTCGTCAGTCTTCTTATTCTCCAGAAGAACCTTTACTAGGGAACCACCCACCTGAACACCCAAAAACCCGGGGATTTAAACTCGCTGGTGTGCATGTAGCCCGAGTGTTACTGAATTGCAGGAGAGAAAAATGAGGTCAACTTCCCTACCGGAAAGGCTGTGTAGTGTGGCAGGGCTGTGTGAATCTCAGAACTGGATGGACTGAATTACAACTCCATTGGCAGGAAAATAGTCTATATTTATTTCATCTGCGTGTTTAGCTGTTTGCCTGTTTTTTTTTTTGTTGTTTTATTTTTGCTTTGTTTTTTTATAAACTAGGAAATTGCATTTTCACCAAGGCTCACTTCAAACATCTCATGAATTGGGGAAAGCCTTAGTGTAAATACAAAATATTTTATTATACATCCCATCATTTATAGGTAATCTTCACTCATGCTAACCTGAAACAATGTATCTAGTAAAGGAAGCTCGAGGGAACAATTACCTTCTCCTGGGAACACGAGATATTTAATTAGGATGAATCAATTTCTGTGCCACGCTAGCAACCCTGTTTAACTAATGAATTTCCATTTTGGTTATTACACAACTTTGGTAATACACAAGTCCCCGCTGTGAGCATTCTACATTCAAAGAAGGAAATGTTACATTTCTAACATAAATAAGTATATATATATTTATTTATCTAATTTTTTTTTTCTAAAATAAATAATTATTATAATGCTACAGGAAATTCAAAGAAAGAAATGTTATATTTCTAAAATAAATATATATATATATATATATATATATATATATATATATATATATATATATATATATATATATATAAATATATTTGTAAAATAAATTATTATATATTTTTAAAAACAATTATTATATTTTCTAAAATAGAAAATTATTATTGTCGAAAATAAAAAATTATTATAATGATACAATGCTACATTCAAATAAAGAAATGTTAATTTTCTAAAATAAAGAAAGAAAGAAATTATATATATATATATATATATATATATATATATATATATATAATCAAATGGTTGTCACCGCACACAAATCGGGGATAAAAATTGGGCCCGGGTGCACAGCAAAGACTGTAGAGAATATAAAAAAAAAGAGAGCGGCACTCAAGGGGTCTTGAAAGGTGAACGCACGATGGCGGTTTAATTCGACCTTTCGACAAGGCACAAGCTCCTGAGGAAGATGAGCTTGTGCCTTGTTATATGCACAAATGCCGCGTACGCACGATCGGAATTTCGGGCCAGCAAAAGACCGATGAGAGCTTTTCATCGGAAAATGCCACCGTGTGTAATGCTCCATCGGACTTTTGCTGGCCGAATTCCAGCCAGCAAAAGATTGAGAGCATGTTCTCAATTTTTCGGTCGGAAAAAGTTTCTATCCGAAAAGGCGATCGTCTGTATGCAATTCTGACGTGCAAAATTCTTGCGCATGCTCGGAAACAATTCGACACATGCTCGGAAGCATTGAACTTCATTTTCTCGGGTCGTCGTTAGTGTTGTACGTCACCGCGTTCTTGACGGTTGGACGTTCAGCGAACTTTTGTGTGACCCATGTGTATGCAAGGCAAGCTGGAGCGGAATCCCGTCGGAAAAGCCATCATATCTTTTTCCGACGTGAATTCTGATTGTGGGTACGCGGTATTACAGTATCTCACAAAAGTCAGTACACCCCTCACATTTTTGTAAATATTTTCTTCTATCTTTTCATGTGACAACACTGAAGAAATGACACTTGTCTACAATGTAAAGTAGTGAGTGTACAGCTTGTATAACAGTGTAAATTTGCTGTCCCCTCAAAATAACTCAACACACAGCCATTAATGTCTAAACTGCTGGCAACAAAAGTGAGTACACCCCTAAGTGAAAATGTCCAAATTGGGCCCAATTAGCCATTTTCCCTCCCCGGTGTCATGTGACTCGTTAGTATTACAAGGTCTCAGGTGTGAATGGGGAGCAGGTGTGTTAAATTTGGTGTTATCGCTCTCACTCTCTCATACTGGTCGCTGGAAGTTCAACATGGCACCTCATGGCAAAGAACTCTGAGGATCTGAAAAAAAGAATTGTTGCTCTACATAAAGATGGCCTAGGCCAGTGTTTCTCAACTCCAGTCCTCAAGGCGCCCCAACAGGTCATATTTTCAGGATTTCCCTCAGATGAGGGAATTACTAAGGCAGTGAAAGTGATCAAATCACCTGTGCAAAATAATGGTAAGCCTGAAAACATGACCTGTTGGGGCGCCTTGAGGACTGGAGTTGAGAAACACTGGCCTAGGCTATAAGAAGATTGTCAAGACCCTGAAACTGAGCTGCAGCACGGTGGCCAAGACCATACAGCGGTTTAACAGCACAGGTTCCACTCAGAACAGTTTTTTGTAGGAATAGCAATAATATTAAAAAATATTTAAAAATATTAACAAATTGAAAAGTCCAAACAGCAGCAGCTTATTTGCAGAGTACACAAAATATAGAATGGAAGAGAAAATATAAATATAAATATATAATCTAAACCACCAATGGCTTAAAGATACCAAAGTCCATATCAAAACACCCAGGTGAGCTTGATCCAAAATTAAAGTGCGCCACCTAATAGAAAACTCGCTTACCAGATGGCAAGCAAAAGCATGCAGATGGCTATGGCCCAGCCACGGCCTTTGCTTGATATAGAACGTCCAGACTAATATACCCTGATGAGTCGACTGTGCACCGCAATCCCCTGCGATCGTGGATGTCCGGTAGTCCCGGTAACTCAACGGGGTATAAGAGAAAGACCAACCATAGCGTAATAACGTTTAAGATGATTTATTTAAAAAAAGAAGTATTGCACTTACATATCAGTAGAGTAAAAAGCGCTTAAAATACATATATTAAAAGTCAGCAGCTGCAGTATTTGTAGCTGCTGGCTTTTAATATTTTTTTTTTTTCGGGGGACCTCTGCTTTAACCGTAAGATGGTGTTCTTAGGTTTATAGTCAACCCTTTCTTTCCTCCAAATACGGCAAGTTGAGTTAATGCCAAAGAGCTAGATTTTGGTCCTCACCACTTTCTCCCAATCCTTCTTTGAATTATTTAGATGTTCATTGGCAAACTTCAGAGGGACCTGTACATGTGTCTTCCTGAGGAGGAGGACCTTACGGGCACTGCAGGATTTCAATCCAATGGCGGCGTATTGTGTCACCAATGGTTTGTTTGGTGACTGTGGTCCCAACTGCCTTGAGATCATTCACAAGCTCCTCCTGTGTAGTTCTGGGCTGATCCCTCACTTTTCTCGTGATCCTCCTCACCCCATGAGGTGTAATCTTGCATCAAGCTCCAGACCGAGAGCCATCAATGGTTATTTTGTATTTCTTCCATTTGCGAATAATCACTCCAACAGTTGTCTCCTTCTCACCAAGCTTCTTGCTGATGGTCTTGTAGCCCATTCCAGCCTTGTGCAGGTCCTCAATCTTGTCCCTGATGTCCTTTCATAGCTCTTTGGTCTTGGCCATGATGGTGAACTTTGAATGGAAGAAAGAGATTCTGTGGACAGGTGTCTTTTATACACATAGTTATAGTTACATAGTAGGTGAGGTCGAAAAAAGACACAAGTCCATCAAGTCCAACCTATGTGTGTGATTATATGTCAGTATTACATTGTATATCCCTGTATGTTGTGGTTGTTCGAGTTTTCGTCAGGAGAACCTTCTTACATTGACAGGACTAATCTATGTACTACATGAGCACCTACTGGAGCCAGAAGTAGTATCGGTTGGTAGGGGATCAAATACTTATTTTACTCACTGATCTGTAACTCAATTTATAGCATTTGTTTTATGTTTTGTTTTTTTGTTTTTTTGGTTGATTTTCTGTCTCTATCGTTTAAAATACACCTATGATAAAAAATTATAGACCCTTCATTTCTTTGTAAATGGGCAAACTTACAAAATCTGCAGGGGATCAAATAAATATTTTCTCCACTGTACTTTCTAAATTAAAAAAATAGTATTACTTTCTCAAATAAATTAATGTATTATCTTCTAAAATACATTTAAAAAAATATTATTTTCTCATTTATTATTTATTCTAGATATAAATTATTATTTTTTAAAATAAAAAAATAAAAAGTTATTATTATTTTCTAAAATAAATTTTTATCTTCTAAAAAAAAAAACAATTATCTTCTAAAATAATTATTTTTATTTTCTAAAAAAAATTATCATTAATTGTTAAATATAAGTAATTATCATTACAAAAATTAGTAATTATTATCTTCTAAAATAAATAATAATTATTAGTTTGCAAAATAAATAATTATTGTTTTTAGGTTCTAAAGTAAATAATCACCAATATTTGCTAAAATAAACAGTTAGTAATTTATAAAATAAATATTATCTTTTAAAACAAATAATTATTATTAGTTTATAAAATAAATAATTATCTTCTAAGATAATTATCATCTAAAATAAATAAAAATTATTAAAGTAATTGCTACATAAATAAAGATAATGCCACATTTACTGTCGCAGGTTTGAATTAATAATTGGACACATTTTATTGATCTATCAGCATTTTCTTTACAGCTTCTATGTCAAATTTTGCTGCCACTTCCGGTAATGAAGATTTCTGGGAATCGTGCGGAAAGCCGTGATTGTGCTGCGTTAACTATTCTCATGCCAACACTTAATGCATCACATGGCGGCGGGGCAGGCCGGGACAATGCCCAGCGAGTGGCGCTCAGAGTGCTGCTGTCTGGGTTTTCCAAAAGACAAAAAAAGAATAGAGATCTGGCAGGGATAGGCATGGCACGTAGGATGCCCAGTTATCTGCCAGGCCTGGCACAAGCTGATTCTCTGGGGTTCGGTGGCTGCTGCTCGCCTCTCTCTGCTGTCTCCAGCACCGAACAGCAAATCAATAACATCACAAAGTCTGCAGCTGATCAATATTCTCTGATTAATCCGCTCCCAGCTGTCGGGTATATTTAGCGGATCATAATTAGAATTATTAATTAGAAATAGGAAATCGATGGTCACATGTATGCCAAAAACAAGTCATCACAGGCGGAGGGACACATTGATGTCTTAGGCTTTATCGTCCTGACATTGTGTCTCTGTGACCTCGGCCTATATCACAACACTCCTCATATACATCGAGCAAAACACGGCAATTGTATTGAAGTCTTTTTATCTTTGCAATGTCATTACTGAGTTATATATATGACTTTCATGATATTTATGTGTGGGGCCTGATCTACTAAGGTTGTAAATTTTGCTTTTCAAGACATTATTTACCAAAGCTAAACACTATGGTACGTATGCTCATTCTTCTTGATGGTGATCATAAACTCTACAATCTAAAAGTTCATTCTTCTCAATGGCAGCCATACATTCACAATATGAATGTTCATTCTTCTCAAAGGCGGCCATAAACGCTACAATCTGAATGTTGATTCTTCATTATGGTGGGCATACACTCTACAATATGAAGGCTCATTCTTCTTAATGGTGGCCATACACTCTACAATCTGAAAGTTCATTCTTCTTGATGGTGGCCATACACTCCACAATCTGAAAGTTCATTCTTTTCAAAGGTGGCCATAAACGCTACAATCTGAATGCTCATTCTTCTCAAAGGTGGCCATAAACTCTACAATCTGAATGTTGATTCTTCATTATGGTGGGCATACACTCTACAATATGAATGTTCATTCTTCTTGATGGTGGCCATACACTCTACAATCCAAATGTTTATTCTTCATGATGGTGGCCATACACTATACAGCATGAAAGTTCATTCTTCTTGATGGTCGTCATACACTCTACAATATGAATGTTCATTCTTCTCAAAAGCGGCCATAAACTACAATCTGAATGTTGATTCTTCTTGATGGTGGCCATACACTCTACAATATGAATGTTGATTCTTCTTTATGGTGGCCATACACTGTACAATCTGAGTGTTCATTCTTCTTGATGGTGGCCATACACTCTACAATATGAATGTTCATTCTTCTCAGTGGTGGCCATACGATCTACAATCTGAATGTCCATTCTTCTTTATGGTGGTCATACGCTCTACAATCTGAATGTCCATTCTTCTTTATGGTGGTCATACGCTCTACAATCTGAATGTCCATTCTTCTTTATGGTGGTCATACACTCTACAATATGAATGTTCATTCTTCTCAGTGGTGGCCATATGATCTACAATCTGAATGTCCATTCTTCTTTATGGTGGTCATACGCTCTACAATCTGAATGTCCATTCTTCTTTATGGTGGTCATACGCTCGACAATCTGAATGTCCATTCTTCTTTATGGTGGTCATATGCTCGACAATCTGAATGTTCATTCTTCTTGATGGTGGCCATACACTCTACAATCTGAAAGTTCATTCTGCTTTATGGTGGCCAATGCCATACACTCTACAATCTAAATGTTAATTCTTCTTGATGGTGGGCATACACTCTACAATCTGAATGTTCATTCTTCTTGATGTTGGCCATACACTCTACAATCTGAATGTTCAGTCTTTATAATGGTGTCCATACACTCTACAATCTGAAAGTTCATTTTTCTTTATGGTGGCCAATGCCATAAACTCTACAATCTGAATGTTCATTCTTCTTGATGTTGGCCATACACTCTACAATCTGAATGTTCATTCAGGTTGGGAGGGGAGAGGGAATAAGGACAGTCTCTTTTCCCCGAGGGGCATCCAATCACCTGTTTGTAACTCTATTTGCAAAGCTCCAGAGATAGGTTGGCAGTAGGCTATCCATGGAGAGAAATTTTCTAATAGGGTTCCCACAAATTTGTCTTCCATTACGTACAATACATCTCTGTTGTAAACTTAGGGGGCTATTTAAAAAAAATGAATTGTTTGAACATGCACACAGTCATCATGAATAACCTGCAAAAATCTGCATAACGTTTTTTTCCTACGATCATTAGCTCCATCTAGTGGCCATAATGCAGTATTCTTCATATGGCCACTAGATGGAGCTGACACTCATGAAAAATAGATGTATTAGACAAATGACAGCGATTATTGGAAAACGTTTTATAAATTGTCCCCTTCTGCTATACAATTTGACCATACAATCTTTGTACAATCAATCTTGATTTACCAAACCTGTGTAATAGGAGGACCTACCAAAATATCCACTTAATATCCTTAGGGGGATGTCATATGATGTCCTGGACTTTGAATGGAGATATCTGGATGATGGGGGCAGCTGCAGGCATCATTTTTTTCTTTTCAGCCAGTGATGCCCTGCAATGTAAAAGCACTCATAGCGGCTATTAGCCGCTTGAGTGCTTTTACAGGTGGCGGGAGGGGGCGTCCCCACCTCCTGCCACCCTACAGTGTTTCCCATGCAATCGGGTAACCGATGAAATGAATCCCCTGGTAGCTGTGATTTACCATAGATTGATGGTTATTTTGTTTTTCTTCCATTTATAGCATTTGTTTTATGGGTTTTTTTTCTGGATTTTTGGTTGATATTCTGTCTCTATCAGATGTGTCCAATCACAGCGTAACTAGGAAGTGTCGGTTATCGGCATTCCTCTATTCACGCTGATGGGCTCTCCTGACAGGGGGGGAGGGGGATCTGCACTGATAATCAGTGCAGTCCCATCAGCGATGCCCACGTGTGATACCAATTATTACCCATCAGTGGTGCCTCCTTGTCAGTGCCAATCAGTGCTGCCCATCGGTGCCTCCTCATCAGTGCCGCCTATTAGTGCCCTCTATCAGTGCCCATCAGTGCTGTCCATCAGTGCTCATCAGTGCCACCTATCAGTGCACATCAGTGCCCATAAAGGCTGCCCATCAGTGCCACTAATCAAAGCCACCTATCAGTGCCGATCAGTGCTGCCTATCAGTGCCATCTATCAATGCCCATCAGGGCCTCCTCATCAGTGCCGCCTATCAGTGCCCATAAAGGCTGCCCATTAGTGCCACCAATCTGTGCCACCTATCAGTGTTATCCATCAGTGCCCATCAGTGCCGCCTATCAGTGCCCCCCACTGCGGTCCATCAGTGCCACCTATCAGTGCCCATAAAGGCTGCCTATCAGTGCCACCAATCAGTGCCACCTATCAGTGCTGCCTATCAATGCCGTCTATCAGTGCCACATATCAGTGAACATCAGTGCCCATAAAGGCTACCTATCAGTGCCCATCTTTTCCGCCTATCAGTACCCATCAGTGCAGCCTATCAGTGCCCATAAACGCTGCCCATCAGTCTCACCTATCAGTGCCCATCATTGCTGCATATTATTGCCTCCTCATCAGTGCCACCTCATAAGTGCTCGTCAGTGAAGGAGCAAAATGTATTTATTTACAAAATTTTATAACAGAGACAAAGAAACTTTTTTTTTTTTCAAAATTTTCGGGCTCTCTTCATTTTTTTTTAGCAAAAAAATAAAAACCCCAGTAGTGATTAAATACCACCAAAAGAAATCTCTATCTGTGTGAAAAAAATGTAAAACATTTAGTTTGGGTACAGTGTAGCATGACCGCGCAATTGTCATTCAAAGCGTGACAGCGCTAAAAGCTGAAAATTGGCCTGGGCAGGAAAGTGGGTGAAAGTGCCCAGTATTGAAGCGGTTAAAGCTCCCCTCATGCCCTCGTGCTCGCACATAGAGGCGAACTCATACGTACGTCGCGCCCGCATGTGTAAGCGGCATTTAAACCACACATGTGAGGTATCGCCGTGATCGTTAGAGCGAGAGCAATAATTCTAGCCCTGTAACTCTAAAATGATAACCTGTGGAGATTTTTAAAGTGTCGCTTATGGAGATTTTTAAATACCAAATTTTAGCGCCATTCCACAAGTGTGCGCAATTTTAAAGTGTGACATGTTAGGTATCTATTTTTTCGGCGTAACATCATCTTTCACATTATGCAAAAAAAAAGGGGTATATATTGTGTGTTTTTTTTTTGAATTCATGATGTGTCTCCCCCCCCCCCCCCCACAAAAGAATGGCGCAAATACCATGTAACAAAAAAAATTGCAATGACCGCCATTTTATTCCCTAGGGTCTCTGCTAAAATATATAGAATGTTTAGGTGTGTAAGTGTGGGGGGGGGGGGTCATTTTCTAGCAAAGGTAAGATGATTTTTACAGGAGTAGGAGAGGAATGCCAGACTTGGCTTGGGCTGTAAATGGTTTATTTGTATCCAATCAGGCAGGTCCTTGCACTACATAGTTGTTGGTAGAACGAAAGGAGATTGTACAATCAGATCGCAATGTGTGGCGAGTTGTTAAGGGTTCTCGTTTTTTTTTTTTTTTTTCTTTTGTTTTTTTGTTTTTTTGCCACAAAAACGTCACGGATTTAAGTACAAAATATTAGAATTTTTGAGTCGTTAGCAAAAAAGCCAGAAACTTTTGCGCAACTTATACAAACAAATGTTCTGTCTGGAGAATTCACAAAGTCGGACTTGATTTACGAATCCATTCCCGAGTAATTCCAACGTAATAAATATTCACCAGACACTTATCTCTGGTTGTTGGACTGTGACCGCCTTCGCCTTTATACTCTTCTGACGGCAAATTCCTGCTTTGTACATTATGGTCATTACGTAGATGCATACTGTACACGCTGCAATTTATTTGCACACCCTGGAAGGGGAATATCCATACAGCTTTGTTAAATCCAGACACATTCACTGCACATTGGCGGCAACATTCACCACATTTTTTTTAATGCAGTGAATGTGTATTCGGTGAATGTTCAACCCCTTAACCACTTAACCCCCGGACCATTTGGCTGGCCAAAGACCAGAGCACTTTTTGCGATTCGGCACTGCGTCGCTTTAACTGACAATTGCGCGGTCGTGCGACGTAGCTCCCAAACAAAATTGACGTCCTTTTTTTCCCACAAATAGAGCTTTCTTTTGGTGGTATTTGATCACCTCTGCGGTTTTTATTTTTTGCGCTATAAACAAAAAAAAGCGACAATTTTGAAAAAAAAACCGCATTATTTTTTACTTTTTGCTATAATAAATATCCCCCCAAAAATATATATAAAAACATATTTTTCCCTCAGTTTAGGCCGATACGTATTCTTCTACATATTTTTGGTAAAAAAATCGCAATAAGCGTTTATTGATTCGTTTGCGCAAAAGTTATAGCGTCTACAAAATAGGGGATAGTTTTATGGCATTTTTATTAATATTTTTTTTTTACCAGTAATGGCGGCGATCAGCGATTTTTATCATGACTGCGACATTATGGTGGACAGATCGGACACTTTTGGCGCTATTTTGGGACCATTCACATTTATACAGCGATCAGTGCGATTAAAAATGCATTGATTACTGTGTAAATGTGACTGGCAGTGAAGGGGTTAACCAGGAGGGGGCGCTGCAGGGGTTAAGTGTGTCCTAGGGAGTGATTCTAACTGTGGGGGGGATGGGCTACGAGTGACACGTCACTGATCACCGCTCCCGATTACAGGGATCAGTGTCCTGTCACTAGGAAGAACTCCGCGGGACCCGCGATCACACTCACGGAGCTTGCAGCAGGGTCGCGCATGCGTGACCACACGGCGGCAAATTTAAAGGAACGTGCCTGTACGCCCATTTGCCTGTCTGTGCCATTCTGTCAACTTAAATGTTCGTGCGGCGGTCGGTTAATAGATAAATGGACAGCAGGTACACCTTTCTCTCTCTCCCCCCCAAATCACCTTTGTCTCCGCCCTTCTGCCCACCTCCGAGGATCATCCCTTGTCTCCGCCCTCTACCCACCACCCAGTGCCGCCCCTTTTACAAACTACTAAACTAAGTATCATTTTGTGGTGATAGGTCATTTGTATAGAAGTTGGTAATGGTAACAAGAAAGTCGGTAAAATAGATCGCTTGCAACCAGCAACAATAGACCCCCCCCCCAGCAATGATAGTTCCACCCCAGTAACCAGTGGTGGCCCATAATGCAGGGCTCAGGGGCTCCGCCCCCCTAATTCATGCGTCCAGCCCCTAATCTACATGCAGGGCACCGGACGCATGGATTCCAATGGGGTTTTTTTCTTTTTAGAAGCACATGATTAGAGTCTGAGGCTCTAAATGGCTTCAAAAAAGGGTGGGCACGGGGCGCAGTGCTCTGTGCCTCAAGCCCTCCCAGTTATATGACAATAGCGACAATAGATCCCCCCCCAGCCTCAATTAATATTCGCTATTGTCTTCTTGATTCTCCTCCCAGCCAATCAGGAAGCGGGTCCTGAGATCAGTCACCCAATTGGCAGCGATGGATGGATTGTTTGCCACCGACCCCCCCCCCCCCACCACCACCACCACCACCACCAGCCGCCTCTGCCAGTAACAATAGATTCCCCCTGGCAACAATGGATCACCCAAACATAATAGTTTTCCCCCCAGCAACAATAGAATATCCCAAAGCAACAATAGATCCCCCCCACAAGAAGCTATAGCTTCAACACTGGCAAATATAGCTTCCCTCCCATCAGCAATAGACCATCCCAGCAATGATAGTTCCACCCAGTAACAATAAAATACCCCCAGCAACAATAGACCACCCCAGCATAATAGTTTCCCCCCAGCAGCAATATATTTTCATCAGCAAAAATCCCCCACCAGCGACTATAGCTTCTCACCCAGCAACAATAGATCCCCCCAGCCACAATAAATCCTTCCCAGCAGCAATAGATCCACTCCAGCAACAATAAATACCCCAGCAACAATAGTCCCCCACAAGCAGCAATAGATCTCCCACATGCAACAATAGATGCCCTCCAGCAAAAACAGGCTCCCCCCAGAAATAATAGCTCATCCCCAGCAACAATAGAAACCCCACCAGCAACAGTAGATGCACTCCAGCAACAATAGACCCTCCCGGGCAACAACAAAGGCCCTTGCCATCATCCCCAGCAACAATAGAAACCTCACCATCAACAATAGATTCCTCGCCATCATCCCCAGCAGCAATAAAAAAAAAGCAACAATAGATTTCCCTCCAGCAACTATAAATCCTCTAGATAGGTCAGTCACCATCAACAACAGATTTCTTACCATCAACAATAGATGCCCTCCAGCAAAAACAGACTCCCCCAGAAATAATAGCTCATCCCCAGCAACAATAGAAACCCCACCAGCAACAGTAGATGCATTCCAGCAACAAAAGACCCCCACAACAACAATAGATCCTCCCCAGCAACAACAAAAGCCCTCGCCATTATCCCCAGCAACAATAGAAACCTCACCATCAACAATAGATCCCTCGCCATCATCCCCAGCAGCAATAAAAAAAAAAACACCAGCAACAGTAGATCCACCCCAGCAACAATGAACCCCAGCAACTATATATCCCTTCCAGCAACAATAAATCCTCTAGATAGATCAGTCGCCATCAACAACAGATCTCTCACCATCAACAATAGATCCACCCCAGCAATAATAGATTCCCCACCAGCAACAAAAGACTTGCCCCCCCCCCCAAACAGTGGATCCTCCCAAGCAACACTACAACCCCCCCCTCCCCCCATTCCCCTACAAACAACAATAGACCCCCAGGGATCTTCAAACTACGGCCCTCCAGCTGTTGCAGAACTACATGTCCCATGAGGCATTGTAAAACTCTGACATTCACAGACATGACTAGGCATGATGGGAATTGTAGTTCCTGAACACCTGGAGGGCCGTAGTTTGGAGACCCCTGTAAGCTCCCCTTACCAGTCCATTCTTCAGTGCTGGAGGTGCCGGGACTGTGTACCGCTGTGTTCCCGTGACTGTAGGGCAATAGGAGTAGATTTGGTGAATCTACGGTGAATACACAATGTATGCCGGGTGGATCTTTATAAATAACAGGATGTGTTATCTTAATATATCTTAATATCCTCAAGATTTATTTATTTATACATTTATTCTAGTATATGCCACATGGCTGTGAATATAGCTGTGGAGTGCGGCATGACCCGTCTTCCGTGATTCCTGCACCTTTTTTAAAATGCAGATTCACTGCGTTTTCTTATGGCAAATGTGTCATTCACCAGGAATGATTTAGGGTGAGTGGATTGTACATTAAGCAACATCATCCGGTATAGTTATAGTGTTCTGTCTCAAATGCCACTTTATGTACTGACATACCTCGTTAGATCCAGTCTGTTCCGGACAGTGCGGTCACCCGCTGACTCGGCACCATCCACAGGCAGCTTAACTCTTCAATAAGTTGAATTCAACACAATTTTACTTCTGCTAAATGCAATACAGAGGATGTTTTTCCATTCCTATGAAGTATAAGACCCCTTTCACACTGAGGCGGTCTTCAGGCGTTTTAGCGATAGAAATAGCTTCTAAATAGCGCCTGAAAACCGCCTCCCCATTCATTCCGGTGCGTCTTTTCACACTAGGGCGGTGCGCTTGCGGGACGTTGCAGCATCTTTGGGGTGGTTTGGGAGTGCTGTATACATACCAATGATGGAGCACAATTCCTCTCAATGACATCAACGATGGGGCACAATGACACCAACGATGGGGCACAATGACACCAACGATGGGGCACAATGACACCAACGATGGGGCACAATGACACCAACGATAGGGCACCTTCACTGAGTGAACATGGAATAACCAGGGAGGGGTCTAGCTAGGACTGAACTACCTAGCGCTAAGCAGGAGGGGAGGACAGAGGGTGAAAGCAAATCACATAGTACATCAGCATACTACAGAACAATAATAACCTGATACAGTTCAATACAACACAGAAAATGTATATACAAATGAGGAAGAACAATAGTGTTAGTGAATGTACAGGTAAATCTTCCCAGGGAATGTGTTTTACAATATACCACACTCGCCACTTTATAGATACACCCCCTATTGGCACCCCCAGTTAGGGCCGTGGATAAGGGGGGTACCACTGGTCCTCTCGTATGGGGCCCGGGCCAGCATGGGGGGTCAGGTGTGTGCAGGGAGGGTGATCAGTGTCATGGTGGAGCAATTACTGGAACCAATCCTCTCTATGGCTCTCTCTGCAGCAGCTGAAAGCTGGCTTCTTCTCCTCGCCCTCCCATTGGCTTTCAACTGCTAAAGAAAGAGCCATAGAGAGAATTGGTTCCCCCCCACACACACACACCCCACTGATCACCCTCCCTGTGCACCATATATTTTCCCCCCGCTGCCCAGGCCCCTCCTATCCCTGCAGCGCTTCCAGCTTGTCTCCTCTCCTTCCTGCGGGCAGCTGCAAGCACACAATAGGATCCTTCAGAATGGAGAGTGGGGGAAGGGTCCCATAAATATGTAATTTTTACCTGGTTGTCTGTAGCGGGCCCCGTGTCAGGTTGTCTGTAGGGGGTCCCGTGTCAGGTTGTCTGTAGGGGGTCCCGTGTAAGGTTGTCTGTAGGGGGTCCCATGTCAGGTTGTCTGTAGGGGGCACCGTGTCAGGATGTCTGTATGGGGTCCTGTGTCGGGTTGTCTATAGGGGCCCCATGTCAGGTTGCCTGTAGTGGGCCCCGTGTCAGGTTGTCTGTAGGAAGCCCCAGTGTCGAGTTGTCTGTAGGGGGCCCCATGTCAGGTTGTCTGTAGGGGGCCCCGTGTCAGCTTGTCTGTCAGGGGCCCCATGTCAGGTTGTCTGTAGGGGGCCCCGTGTCAGGTTGTCTGTAGGGGGCCCCGTGTCAGGTTGTCTGTAGGGGGCCCCGTGTCAGGTTGTCTGTAGGGGGCCCCTGTGTCAGGTTGTCTGTAGGGGGCCCCGTGTCAGGTTGTCTGTAGGGGGCCTCGTGTCCGGTTGTCTGTAGGGGGCCCCATGTTGAGTTGTCTGTAGGGGGCCCTGTGTCAGGTTGTCTGTAGGGGGCCCCATGTCAGGTTGTCTGTAGGGGGCCCCGTGTCAGGTTGTCTGTAGGAAGCCCCAGTGTCGAGTTGTCTGTAGGGGGCCCCATGTCAGGTTGTCTGTAGGGGGCCCCGTGTCAGCTTGTCTGTCAGGGGCCCCATGTCAGGTTGTCTGTAGGGGGCCCCGTGTCAGGTTGTCTGTAGGGGGCCCCGTGTCAGGTTGTCTGTAGGGGGCCCCGTGTCAGGTTGTCTGTAGGGGGCCCCTGTGTCAGGTTGTCTGTAGGGGGCCCCGTGTCAGGTTGTCTGTAGGGGGCCTCGTGTCCGGTTGTCTGTAGGGGGCCCCGTGTTGAGTTGTCTGTAGGGGGCCCTGTGTCAGGTTGTCTGTAGGGGGCCCCATGTCAGGTTGTCTGTAGGGGGCCCCGTGTCAGATTGTCTGTAGGGGGTCCCGTGTCAGGTTGTCTGTAGGGAGCCTCGTGTCCGGTTGTCTGTAGGGGGCCCCGTGTTGGGTTGTCTGTAGGGGGACCCGTGTCGGGTTGTCTGTAGGGGGCCCCGTGTCCGGTTGTCTGTAGGGGGCCCCGTGTCAGGTTGTCTGTAGGGGGACCCGTGTCAGGTTGTCTGTAGCAGGCCCCGTGTCAGGTTATCTGTAGCGGGCCCCGTGTCAGGTTGCCTGTAGGGGGCCCCGTGTTGAGTTGTCTGTAGGGGGCCCTGTGTCAGGTTGTCTGTAGGGGGCCCCATGTCAGGTTGTCTGTAGGGGGCCTTGTGTCAGATTGTCTGTAGGGGGTCCCGTGTCAGGTTGTCTGTAGGGAGCCTCGTGTCCGGTTGTCTGTAGGGGGCCCCGTGTTGGGTTGTCTGTAGGGGGACCCGTGTCGGGTTGTCTGTAGGGGGCCCCGTGTCGGGTTGTCTGTAGGGGGCCCCGTGTCAGGTTGTCTGTAGGGGGCCCCATGTCAGGTTGTCTGTAGCGGGCCCCATGTCAGGTTGCCTGTAGGGGGCCCTGTGTCGAGTTGTCTGTAGGGGGGCCCCCGTTGGGTTGTCTGTAGGGGGCCCCGTGTCAGGTTGTCTGTAGGGGGCCCCATGTCAGGTTGTCTGTAGGGGGCCCCGTGTCAGATTGTCTGTAGGGGGTCCCGTGTCAGGTTGTCTGTAGAGGGCCCTGTGTCGGGTTGTCTGCAGGGGCCCCGTGTCGGGTTGTCTGTAGGGGGACCCGTGTCAGGTTGTCTGTAGGGGGCCCCGTGTCGAGTTGTCTGCAGGGGGCCCCGTGTCAGGTTGTCTGAATGGGGCCCCATGTCAGGTTGTCTGTAGCGGGCCCCATGTCAGGTTGTCTGTAGCGGGCCCCGTGTCAGGTTGCCTGTAGGGGGCCCCATGTCGAGCTGTCTGTAGGGGGCCCCACGTTGGGTTGTCTGTAGGGGGCCCCGTGTCAGGTTGTCTGTAGGGGGCCCCGTGGTTTCTAACAGCAGTCCTGCCTCCAGTAATTGTTTTATTGTTTTATGCAGTCCATGGTCACTTGCATCTCTTCGGATGTGTGGAATATTGGGCATAAGGCTTCAAAGCGCAGACAATTTCTGACACTTCCAGTTGTCTTCGGTTCCTGCAATCTCCTCTGTAATAAACAGATTACATCAGATTAATATTTCCATCTCTCTCTCCCGGCTTTTTTTTTGTTACAACGGAAATTTTCTTTTCCCTTTAAATCAGTTCTCCGAATGCTTTGTCACCCGCCTGCCATTTATTTTCATTATGTGAGTACCGCTAAAGCAGAATACAAATACTATTTGTATTATTTTAGATAACTTATCCAATGTAGAAAGATGGCCGCTTGTCCCGATACCGCTGTGCAGTACCGGAATGCAACACAGCGCCACCTATAGGTCATTTATAAAAATACAAAAAATTGGGGTGTGTGTAAATAAATGGTTTGGAGGGAGTCTGAGAACTTATTTTGACGCATTTCGCCATGCAAGTTTCAATCTGCAGATGAGTTTATTTGCGTTGTGCTTGTGTTGGACCCGGTGTGCTTTCATGCAAACTGTAGCAAATAAAAAAGTTGGTTTTATGATGAGTGATCAGTGTTTTTTCTACATCCTATCTATCTAAATTTCCCCAGCAGAAATGCGGCTGGGATATATTGGCTTTTGCCAAGGCTGCTTTTTTTACCTTCCTGTCAGCTTTTATAAATGTTATTGGGTTTTTATTTGGTAGCACAGCACAAAGCACAATAAAAATGCCGTAACCTCTGGCAGCCATTCAAGAAGCAGATTTCAGCAGTTGGCCGAGGGGGAGAATGCATTGCTTGTGCAGCCTGTGCTTTGCACAAAGGACCAGAAGTACAAGCCCCCCCCCCCCCCCCCCAGACGAAGTGTGAACAAGGCTTTGGATCCAACTCTTTAGTCCAGGGTTCTCAGACTGGCAGCCCTCCAGCTGTTGCGAAAATACAAGTCCCATCATGCCTCTGCCTGTGGGAGTCGTGCTTGTAACTGTCAGCCTTGCAATGCCTCATGGGACTTGTAGTTTCGCAACAGCTGGAGGGCCGCCAGTTTGAGACCCCTGCTTTAGCCAGTAGGTGGGGAATCTTAGTAAAAGCTGGGGAGTCTAGGTTGGACAGCTCTCCTCAAAATGGGGGTTCTTCCCAGATATGGGGGTCACCCTCCTTTTTAAATTGGTTGTGGACCCTTCCATACAGTGCATCCGGAAAGTATTCACTTTTTCCACATTTTGTTATGTTACAGCCTTATTCCAAAATGGATTAAATTCATTATTTTCCTTGAAATTCTACAAACAATCCCCCATAATGACAACGTGAAAGAAGTTTGTTTGAAATCTTTTCAAATTTATTAAAAATAAAAAACAAAAAAAATCCCATGTACATCAGTATTCACAGCCTTTGCTCAATACTTTGGTGAAGCACCTTTAGCACCAATTACAGCCTCAAGTCTTTTTGAGTATGATGCTACAAGCTGGGCACACCTATTTTCGGGCAGTTACTCCCGTTGTTCTTTGCAGGACCTCCCCAAGCTCCATCAGGTTGGATGTGGAGCGTCGGTGCACAGCCATTTTCAGATCTCTCCAGAGATGTTCAATCGGGTTCAAGTCTGGGCTCTGGCTGGGCCACTCAAGGACATTCACAGAGTTGTCCCGTAGCCACTCCTTTGTTATCTTGGCTGTGTGATTAAGGTCGTTGTCCTGTTGGAAGATGAACCTTCGCCCCATTCTGAGGTCCAGAGCGCTGTGGAGCAGGTTTTCATCAAGGATGTCTCTGTACATTGCTGCATTCATCTTTCCCTCAATCCTGACTAGTCTCCCAGTTCCTGCCACTGAAAAACATCCCCCACAGTATGATGCTACCACCATCATGCTTCACTGTAGAGATGGTATTGGCCAGGTGATGAGCGGGGCCTGGTTTCCTACAGACATGACGCTTGCGATTTAGGCCAAAGAATTCAATCTTTGTTTCATCAGACCAGAGAATTTTGTTCCTCATGGTCTGAGAGTCCTTCAGGTGCCTTTTGGCAAACTCCAGGTGGGCTGTCATGTGCCTTCTACTCAGGGGTGGCTTCAGTCTGGCCACTCTACTGTACAGGCCTGATTGGTGGAGTGCTGCAGAGATGGTTGTTCTTCTGGAAGGTTCTCCTCTCTCCACAGAAAAATGTTGGAGCTCTGTCAGAGTGACCAATGGGTTCTTGGTCACCTCCCTGACTAAGGCCCTTCTCCCCTGATCGCTCAGTTTGGTCGGGCGGCCTGCTCTAGGAAGAGTCCCGGTGATTCCAAACTTCTTCCATTTATGGATGATGGAGGCCACTGTGCTCATTGGGACCTTCAATACTGCAGAAATTGATCTTTTCCCCTTCCCCAGATCTGTGCCTCCATACAATCCTGTCTCGGAGGTCTACAGACAATTCCTTGGACTTCATGGCCTGGTTTGTGCTCTGACATGCACTGTTAACCGTGGAACCTTATATAGACAGGTGTGTGCCTTTCCAAATCATGTCCAATCAACTGAATTTACCACAGGTGGACTCCAATCAAGTTGTAGGAACATCTCAAGGATGATCAGTGGAAACAGGAGTTAAATTTTGAGTGTCATGGCAAAGGCTGTGGTACTTATGTGCATGTGATTTTTTTTTCCTTAATTTTAATCAATTTGCAAAGATTTCAAACAAACTTGTTTTCACGTTGTCATTATGGGGTATTGTTTGTAGAATTTTTAGGAAAATAATGAATTTAATTTATTTTGAAATAAGGTTGGTGCATAATAAAATGTGGAAAAAGTGAAGCGCTGTGAATACTTTCCGGATGCACTGTATACACAGTGAAGTGACAGGCCTCAGGTGATACACAGAGATGAAACAAATGCTCCTACATAAGTTGCACCTGTTTATCTTCAGCCCTCTTATTTACAGCCTCCTAAAGCACACATTTTACACAGCAATTCTGATTTCTAGCAGCAAGGGGGCAGAGGTCTGACATCACACACTGCACAGCACTGAGTAGGGAGCTGAGTGTAATCTCAGACCTGAGTGGAGGGAAAGGACACACCAACTGTCACCTCCATGGTGGAGATCAAGCTGTAGAAGGGGCTTCTCTTGCACCTCTTGTCCAACACCCCTGGTAGTGATGACAGGAGGTGTGAGGACACAGAGTGGTATGAGGACCAGTGTAACGGGCAGTGCCAGCTGGGGTTTGCAGGAAGCAGATGACCGTGGATCACTAGGCAGGAACCAGGAACTGGAGCACGGTGAAGCTCGATCAGTGGGCAGGATGGTAGCCAGGACAAAAGCCAAAAGGACATCAACAACCAGGCAGAAGGGACAGGAATATCAAGCAGAGGCAGAGCCAAGATACAGGCCAGGGTCACTCGGTCCACAATCGAGCAGCATGGCACAGATGCACGAGACAGGAGCAGGGTCAGGGTACAAGCCGAGGTCACAGTAGGCAGGCAGGAATCCAGAGATTGGTCAAGGGCAAGCCAGGTAAGGCTGCCACATCATCCCTTTAATCCAGGACACACATTAATTAAACAGGTCCTGTGGCTGATTAAGGTGGTAATTAAACTAACTGGTGCCTTATCTTAATATGTGTCCTGGATTAAAGGAATGATGTGGCAACCCTAAAGCCGGGTCGTGCACAGGAAGGCTGATATAGCAGGTCAAGGTACAGGTTAAACAGGAACTAGCTGAAGATCACTCAGCAATCTGTTTATGCCATAGTCCAGCCTAAATAGGCTGCTGGGCTCCAGTGCATGCACTTGTGCGCATTTGTGTGCATGTGCCCGCGCGGAGCTCCATCCAAAAGGCCACATTTTGCATATTTCAGGGGGGAAGGGGGGTACGGGTACCTGTTTTTGACGGGTAACCTTCCCCCATTTTCAGGTGACCCCACCGTGTCCATGTCCCCCGGAAGTTTGGCCCCCCTCCTCCTTCCCCCGTCACCGGGCCAATCACAAAGTGCAGCGTGCAGTAGGGAACCGGCGGTGAGGCCGCAAGGCTTCACTGCCGGTTTCCCTTACAAAGAATGGCGGTGGCAGCATCCAAGAGCTGATTGAAAAATCGGCTGGGGCGCCGACATCGTGGGCTCCCTGGACAGGTAAGTGTCCTAATATTAAAAGTCAGTAGCTACAGGATATGTAGCTTCTGACTTTTTACATTTTTTGGTGGTGGGGCTGGATCTCCTCTTTAAGTAATAATTTTGTATAAGGTGTTTTGCACTAATACTTTATGATCAGTTTATTGGTTTGGAGTAGCACCGCATTTCCTTTATTTTTGTTAATTCATTTGATGTGGGGACATGTTTATGCTGGAAGACTTTCATTAGATAGCACACTAGGGAGGTCTGCACGGTGGTTGTTTAGTTATATTGTTTATTTGATACATTTTTGCATAAAGAAACATTTCCATAGGCGGCCCTAATTAACTTATCTTTAATTAAACGTAAAATTAGGAAAACTGCCTTTATAGATGACCTTGTACACCGAACCATACATACATGCGGTTGGTAACAGTAATTAGCAGCCAGCCTACTTTCTAACCAATCAGATTACAGTTGGGCCGCACTAATTGATTTGCTATCTACACTGGATGTTTGTTTAATTTAGAAACTACTGACCTGCTGACCTTAATGCCTCCCCTGAACTTGGAATCTTTGGAGCATTCCATCTTCTTTCAGATAAGGCAATCACTCTACCACAATTCCACTCCCCGTGACTGAAAAAAATTAAAGTTGGAAAATATATTAAACATTGCTTGTATGGTGCCTTGAAAGTATTCATACCCCTTGAAATTTTCCACATTTTGTCATGTTACAGCCAAAAACGTAAATGTATTTTATTGGGATTTTATGTGATAGACCAACACAAAGTGGCACATAATTGTGAAGTGGAAGGGAAATGATAAATGGTTTTCAAAATTCTTTACAAAATGTGTGAAAAGTGTGGGGGGCATTTGTACCCAGCCCCCTTTACTCTGATACCCCTAACTAAAATCTAGTGGAACCAATTGCCTTCAGAAGTCACCTAATTAGTAAATAGTGTCCACCTGTGTGTAATTGAATCTCAGTATAAATACAGCTGCTCTGTGAAGCCCTCAGAGGTTTGTTAGAGAACAAACAGCATCATGAAGGCCAAGGAACACACCAGACAGGTCAGGGATAAAGTTATGGAGAAGTATAAAGCAGGGTTAGGTTATAAAAAAATATCCCAATCTTTGAACATCTCACGGAGCTCTGTTCAATCCATCATCCGAAAATGGAAAGAGTATGGCACAACTGCAAACCTACCAAGACATGGCCGTCCACCTAAACTAACCGGCCGGGCAAGGAGAGCATTCATCAGAGAAGAGCCAAGAGGTCCATGGTAACTCTGGAGGAGCTGCAGAGATCCACAGCTCAGGTGGGAGAATCTGTCCACAGGAAAACTATTAGTCGTGTTCTCCACAAATCTGACCTTTATGGAAGAGTGGTAAGAAGAAAGCCATAAGAAGTCCTGTTTGCAGTTTGTGAGAAGCCATGTGGGGGACACAGCAAACATGTGGAAGAAGGTGCTCTGGTCAGATGAGACCAAAATTGAACTTTTTGGCCTAAAAGCAGAACGCTATGTGTGGCGGAAAACTAACACTGCACATCACCCTGAACACACCATCCCCACTGTGAAACATGGTGGTGGCAGCATCATGTGGTGGGGATGCTTTTTTTCAGCAGGGACAGGGAAGCTGGTCAGAGTTGATGGGAAGATGGATGGAGCCAAATACAGGGCAATCTTAGAAGAAAACCTGTTAGTGTCTGCAAAAGACTTGAGACTGGGGCGGAGGTTCACCTTCCAGCAGGACAATGACCCTAAACATACAACCAGAGCTAAAATGGAATGGTTTAGATAAAAGCATATTCATGTGTTAGAATGGTCCAGTCAAAGTCCAGACCTATGCTCAGAGGGGAAATGTGAGTGGTAGAGGATTTGTGCTAGGAGGGGGTAGTTGGTAGTTGGAGGGGGATATTTGAGTTAGGAAGGGGGATTGGGGAGGGGAGATTTGTGCTAGTGGGGATGATTGGGGGATTTGTGCTAGAAGGGGAAATGTTTTTGCGGGGAGGTTAGTGCTAGGAGAGGGGATTTGGGGGCATTTGTGCTGGGAGAGGGGAATTTGGAGTGGGGAAGAGGATTTATGCTCAAAAGGGAAAATTTGAGGGGTAGGGGATTTATGCTAGGATGGGGGATGGGGGGGAGGGGGATTTGTACTGGAAGAGTTTGAATTTTTGTTTGGGGAGAATTGTGGCTCGCAAGGGGAATTTATGCATAGGGGGTAAGTGTGACGATTAGTGCTCAAATTTATTTGGAGCGGAGAGAGGGGATTCTTGATGACACATAATGCTCATACATTTTGAGGGGGCGGGCGCACTTTGGTATCATCGTCCTGGGCACTAGATGACCTTGTCCCAGCATGGTTCCCTTTGCACGCTTAGGAAAATTTATGTACGTATATTATAACGTCGCCTATGTAAATATTGCTTTTAATGGGTATATTTATAATCTTACCATAATTACCTTTGGAGAGACCATATATATCCTTTTAAAATGTCCAGATTTCTTTGATCAACGACTTGAGGAAAAACAAGCTTTATTGTCAGAGGTCAGAAATTCAATTAAAATCGGAATGGCACATAAAATTCCTGCCCCTATTTGGACCACAGTTTAGAGTCTGGAGTTTTTGTATGAATTTACATTCTCATTCCATCCTCTCCTTCTGTGATTTAATGTTCCCCATCAATACCATAATCATGATATCAATTATTCTGTGGCCTCTTCTGCATAAAGCACCACTACGGAAACATCTATTTTGTTGTTAAATGTGAATCTATGAAGGTACAGTGGATGGCGGAAGGTTTGACCCATCTCCCCAATGTAGACCCACCTCCCCAATGTAGACCCATCCCCCCAATGTAGACCCATCTCCCCAATGTAGACCCGTCTCCCCAATGTAGACCCATCTCTCCAATGTAGACCCATCTCTCCAATGTAGACCCATCTCCCTAATGTAGACCCGTCTCCCTAATGTAGACCCGTCTCCCCAATGTAGACCCATCTCCCCAATGTAGACCCATCTCCACAATGTAGACCCATCTCCCCAATGTAGGGCATTTTGTTGCACAATATCGGGTATACCACATTCTGCAGCAAAAAGAACCCTCTTATTTGTACCCCAGCTGTGATCCCGGACCGGTTAAGGTACTTTATAGGTGCTGTGGATATGTCCCAAGTGTATTGGTACCCCCCGAAAGGGCTGCCGGTTGATGTTTTTCACAAGAACAGTCACTGTACAGATGATAATGACGACGGGGGTTCCCCCTCACAGATGCAGAGGCTGCCAGCGCACTCAGAGCAAGGTTTTAATTTCTGGGTAGCTTGGATTGGGGTGTAGGGTAATATGGGATACTCCAGAACCACTCATAGAAACAGGAGGACACACTGCTCTAGAATACAAACTTCAGGTACAAATCTTCTGCTCAACTGAGAATGCCTCATGTGTGAGACTAGTGCAGGCCATAGGTATGTACCCCTCAAGAGGGGAACTACTTGACTTCAGTCAGAGGCTGATTCTCCCACCAGAGACCAAGGAGGGCTAACAATATGAACCTCTGAGGACAGGAACTACGTAAATCTTTTCCACAAACTAAAATAGACTTATCAGTATGTACCTTCTCAGGAGAGAAACTACATAGCCCAGCCATTCCAATAGTGCACAGTCACCAGGATCTTGCAAGAAAACAGTACTCACGGGGCTAGGGATTTCATAAAACCGGGATTATATCCCGGTTTTATGAAATCCCTAAAGGTGGGCCTCTGATGTAAAAAGAAGACTGTACGATTGAAGAAAGGGGGTTAATTGTGGCCATGTATACATCTTAATGCACACTTCAGATCCCATGGTCCTTAGTCCATCTTGGAAGTAAACTCAAGAGGGTGGCTACGTTCCTACATACAGTGCGACCATGGAAAAGGAACGTAGCCTTTAGAGATGGGTCGAACACCCCCGATTCGGTTCACGCCAGAACTCCCGAACATCGTTAAAGTTCAGACCCAAACCGCAAGCTCTAATAGTCTATGGGACCCAAACTTCAAAAGTCCCCATTTTGAAGGCTTTTAGGCAAGTTGTTGGCTATAAAAAGAGTATGGGAGCCCACATACTGCCCTAGGGGAAATGTACCAATGCAAAAAAAAAAAAGATATTTATTTTAAAGGAGCAGTGATTTTAATGATGCTTAAACAATGACAAAAAAAATTTCTTTAAATATAGTGCCGGGGGGGGGGGGGTGGTGGGGGGTCCCCTTAGTCTGTCTGTAAAGTGCTGCATTGCTACAGCTGTAGCATGCATAGAACCTGCTGCAGCAAAACTGACATTTATTTTAAAAAAAGCCATTTAAATTGATTTTCCCTGCAAGCTTTCTTTATTTTGTAAATAACGGCTTGGGGAGCCAGTCTGTATGATGAGGCCACAATGTAGTGCACTCGGAACATAATTAGAGATTTTTTGGATAAATTCTGGTGTCTCTTTGGCAGACTTTGGATGAAAATAACAAAGTTTTGCATGACAGTGAGCAAGCCTTATGTGAAGAAGCCAAATTATAGTACACCACGTAACTCTATAGTTAAGAGTATTTTACAAGGTTTGGCCTTGTAAAATTTTTTAATTTAATGCACCTGTCAAACGGGTGTGGAAAAAGTGGACCTTGGTGTTAATAGTGCCCATTAAACCTATACCAAAAAATGACTGCTGTTAATTCAGGACTGATTTATTTTGACAAATGTCAGCTGGTCTACGGAGTCTGTGGACAGACATGCTCTTTTATCTGTCACAAAACCTCCAGCAGCACTGAATGCCCATTGGGAAAGAATGTTGAATGCAGGGCAGCCCAGTAGCTCAATTGCATACTGGGCAAGTTCTGACAAGTGGTCTATTCTCGTGACCCAGAAACCCAGTGGATCGTCAACTGGAAAGCTCTCCATGTTTGTTTTTGCCCCTAGATAATCTTCCACCATATGCTTCATCCAATTAGGGCCCCAGAATGCACTCTGCAGCGTGCACTCAGTAAAATTCGGGTGTTTGCCGAAAAGGAGATGTTTGGCCCGAACCTTTGCTCGGCTCGAACCATTCGCTCAACACTAGTAGCCACCCTCTAACAGGAAGTCAGACCACAGCAGCAAAAACAAGGAATTTGGAGAGTTGGCGGAGGTTGAGAGCAATGGAAAGAACATTTTTGAGAAGTGTCACCTTAAACTGGTTGTAAACCCTTTAGACATGAAATATGAACAAAGCATATCCCTCTACAACGCATGCTTGTCTCAATCTAGAGCACTAAGTGTAATTTTCTGTCTGCTGCCTCCTTCTTCTGGTCTTCCTCTGGCATAAGTCTCTTCTGACACGTTTTCCTGACACCAAGAGAAAACAGGTGACAGGGGAGGGAGCTCCAGCACACAGCCTGTGATTGACAGCCTCAGCTCTGTTCCTGTGTGCTGTGCGAAATGGGGTATGTCCCTTCCCCCTGATTAGCTCTCCTCATTGAGTGTAGCTTCAGCTTTCCACCCCCTTTTTTTCCCGACAGCTCAGACAAGTTTTATAAATTCAGAACTCTGAGCAGATGTAGAGAAGAGAAGACTACAGATAAACAGGTACAACTTATGTAGGAGGATTTGTTTCCTCTCTGTGTTTCACCTAAGACCAGTCACTTCACTGGGTATATGTGAGGGTTTACAACCTCTTTAAAGTGAAACTTCACTCTCCCAATCAACATTCATTATTTATAATCCTTATGCTGCTATATTAGTAAATAGATAGGAAAGTATATATTATTTACTAGTTTTAAACTATTTTTTTTTCACATTTCTTCAGTTACTCCCTGGTTTCTTGCCTAGGCAAATGATGTCATACATCCCAGGAGTCTTCTGGAGGGGAGGAGAGGAGAGGAGGAGGGGGTTTTCTCAGCTAAGCACGCCCTCCTGTTTGCATGCCTGAGCTAAGGGCAGATGGATTCCAGGAAGTAAATGCTACATGAATCATCTGCCCTTATTCAAGATGGCCACAGCTAGAAATGCTAGGGGCGGGGGTGTTTTTCAAAATGATTTCTCAACAAAATAAAGCATGGAGGAATGGATCGATTTGGGGGGGGGGGGGGGGGTGTTTGCTTTGAATATTAAAAATTAATAAAATATTGTTTTTGGTTGGTGGTGCACAGATGCAGTGAAGACCATTAGCTTAGTGAACCCAGATGGGGAAGGAAATAAATAAAGAAGTGAGGAGCTCTCCGGGCCCCTCTGCCATGAAATTTCTTGGGGCCCCAAATTTTCATTCTGCTCCTAATGCGATTATTGCTTCCACCGTCATACATTTTACATTTTGACTTGCAGGAAAACGGTAAATAAAAGTGGAGTTTCTCTTCGGTCTCAGGAGTTGGTTGACTGTATTTTAGGAGCTTTAAACCCGGATAATAAACGTTGCGTTTACTACATTATTGATTGTTTCTGTTCCATCAACATTATTGTTTTCTTGTTCGCCCCGGCACCGAGAAGCTATAAAATGTTCAGATACCGACTACAAATCTGAAATGTTTGGAAGCCGAAAATTCGACCTCCGTGCTTTTCCTGAGCTGAACCCTTAAAATATTTTTACAAAGAGCTTTAATTAATAATATAATATATACCGCCGAATAAAACGCCTAAAGTGACTGGTTGCAGGGGATTATATCAATTTCAGGTTACAGGTAACTGGTAACTAAACTCCCAGGATAAGTAATTATTGACTAAATCAATTCGGCATGTGTGTTTTTCCTTGAATTTTGGTGGAATTTGTTGTATCCACTTGGCGACCGGCGACATGCCGGTACGTCGCTGAACTTCAAGTAGACGCGCGGTTCGTTTCGTTCCAAATTGAAATTTGGGCACAATTCCTTATTACAATAGTAACAAACCTGAAATAACGGTAAAAAAAAATTCTGACTAAATTGGAATCCGAATCGAATTCAAATCAAATTTGAAATGTTTTCAAATTAAAATTTCCAAATAGAATAAAATAGAATAGATTATAAAGGAATAAAATAAAAAAGTAATAGAATAGAATAGAAGAGAAAAAAATAGAATAAAAAATAAAGGTATAGAATAGAAAAGAATAGAGTAAAACAGAACAAAATAGAACAGAAAATAAAAAAAACTGAAACGTTCTCAAATTAAAATTTCCAAATAGAATACAATAGAACAGATAATAAAGGAATAGAATAGAAAAGAATAGAAAAGAAAAGAATAGAATAGAATAAAAAGAAAATTTGAATAAATTCTGAAATTCGAATTTCAAATAGAATAAATTTGAATTGGAATAGAATAGTATAAAAAAGAATAGAAAAAAAATAGAATACAATGAATTAAAATAGAAAGAATAAAACCATCTTCCTAAATTCAAATTTTGAATAGAATAAATTAAGATTCAAATGGAACAAATTTGAATAGAACAGAACAGAATAGAAAAGGAAAGAATAGAATAGAAAAAATGCAATAGAAAATAAAGGAATAGAATATACGGTAATAAAAAGAAAATTTGAATAAATTCTGAAATTCGAATTTCAAATAGAGTAAATTCGAATTGGAATAGAATAGTATAGAAAAGAATAGAATAGAAAAAAACAATACAATACAATAAATCTTGTAAAAGTAATCCTAGTGGTTAACTAGCCGCTGGATTGCTTTTACAAGCAGCCACAACCCCCAACTGCCTTCTGTGACTTTTTCCCAGGATCTCCTGTCCCTTCGGGACACACGATCGACCAGCTGGCACTTTCCCAGGTTGATTACAGAGGCAAACAGAGACCAGAACGACTCCGTTCTCATCTATGATATAGGAAACCGGAAGCGATGAGCATGCATCTCTTTCGGTTTCCCCGGATGTAAACAGCGTCATTTTTTTAAATGAAAAGCATCTGAATTCCCCGATCTTGGTGTAATCAAATGCTTTTAAGGGCAGAGGAGGAATCTGGGATCTAATAGCCCCCAGATCTCTCCAAAAAGAGGACCTGTCACATGCCTATTGCTGTCAGAAGAGATATTTATATTCTCTGTGATAACAATAAAAGTAATAAAAAAAAGCAACAATGTAACAATAAAAATAAATAATTAATTCAAGAAAAAACATTTTAAAACACCCCCGTGCTCGCATGCAAAGACGAGCGCATGCATTGGTCCCGCACACACACAAACAGCGTTTATCCCACACGTGTGAGCTATCGCCTCCAACATGAGATGATGGGCAGTAATTCTAGCGCTAGACCTCTGTAAATCCAAAGTGGTAACTCGTAAAGGCTTTTAAAACGTCACCTATGGATAGTAAAATTTCCTTTGTTTGTCGCCGTTGCACGAGCGTGCGCAATTTTAAAGCGTGACATGTTTGGTATCTATTTACTCGACATAACATCATCTTTTAAATTTTACCAAACAATTGGGTATTATATTGTGTTTTTGTGCATTAAAATTTTAAAAAGTGTATTTTTTCCCCCAAAAAAATTGTGTTTGAAAAACCGCTGCACAAATACCGTGTGACATAAAAAAATTGCAAGATGCACCAATTTAGTCAGTAGGGCCTCTGCTTTAAAAAAAAAAAAAAATATATATATATATATATATATATATATATATATATATATATATATAAAATATTTGGGGGTTCTAAGTAATTTTCTATAAAAAAAAAAAAATACTGATGGTTAGATGAAAACGAAAAGCGCCAGAAAAGGCCTGAGGGTTAAGTGGGAATTTCTTCCTGATCTGTGCAGTAATCCAGTATGAGTCTTCCTGAAAGAACGACCTCTTACTGCTGCTCTCTCTCCTTGTCCAGGGTGACTGGTCATGTCTCCGCCCCCTCTCCTGTAGTTTTCTGCAGGCAGCCTGTAGTGGGGTGGAGCCTGCTGTGCCCCTCCCGCATCCCTGCTCTCTGTCCTTGTGCAGGGCAATTTTAAAGCGTGACATGTTTGGTATCTATCAGGGGCGGACTGACAACTCATGGGGCCCCTGAGCAATAGGAGATTATGGGGCCCCCGGGCAATAGGAGAAGATTATGGTGCCCCCGGGCAATAGCAGATTATGGGGCCCCCAGGCAATAGGAGATTATGGGGCCCCCAGGCAATAGATTAAGGGGCCACACATTATACACACATACACATACAGTATACACACACAGACACACAATATACACACACAGTATACACACACAGAATACACATACACACACTAAAAAGGTACTGGAGAGGCGGGGCAGCTATAATCTTGGGATTTTTTTAAAAAACACAGATTTTTACATACTGCCCCTGGTTTTATTGAGGCTGGCAACCCTGATGGGGCCCCTTAGTGGCATGGGGCCCTCAGGCAGTGCCCGAGTGCCCGAATGGTCAGTCCGCCCCATGTATCTATTTACTCAATGTAACATCATCTTTCCCCCCCCAAAAAAGTTGTGTTTGAAAAACCGCCGCGCAAATACCGTGTGACATAAAAAAATGCAAGACCCACCAATGTAGTCCCTAGGGCCTCTGCTTTAAAAAAAATAAACAAATAAAAAATAATAATAATAATAAAAATATATATATATATATAATAAAATGTTTGGGGGTTCTAAGTAATTTTCTAAAAAAAAAAATACTGATGGTTACATGTAAACAAAAAGCGCCAGAAAAGACCCGAGGGTCAAGTGGGTATTTCTTCCAGATCTGTGCAGTAATCCAGTATGAGAATTTCTGTAAGAATGACCGCTCACTGCTGCTCTCTCTCCTTGTGCAGGGTGACTGGTCTTGTCTCTGCCCCCTCCTGTAGTTTTCTGCAGGCAACCTTTGGTAGGTGGGGCCTGTTGGGCCCCTCCCACAGCTCTGCTCTCTCTCTCCTTGTGCAGGGCGATTGGTCATGTCTCCGCCCCCCTGCTGGAGTTTTCTGCAGGCAGCCTGTAGTAGGTGGAGCCTGTTGGGCCCCTCCCACAGCTCTGCTCTTTCTCCTTGTGCAGGGTGACTGGTCATGTCTCCGCCCCCTCCTGGAGTTTTCTGCAGGCACAGTGGTGTAGTGGGTAGCACTTTCGCCTAGCAGTAAGAAGGGTCGCTGGTTCGAATCCCAACCACGACACTACCTGCCTGGAGTTTGCATGTTCTCCCTGTGCCTGCGTGCGTTTCCTCCGGGTGCTCCGGTTTCCTCCCACATTCCAGAGACAGCCTGGTAGGTTAATTGGATCCTGTCTAAATTGTTCCTAGTATGTATGAATGTGAGTTAGGGACATTAGATTGTAAGCTCCTTAAGGGCAGGTACTAATGTGAATGTACAATGTATATGTAAAGCGCTGCGTAAATTGACGGCGCTATATAGGTAACTGAAATAAAAAAATAAATAAACCTGTGGTAGGTGGAGCCTGTTGGGCCCCTCCCACAGCTCTGCTCTCTCATCTTGTGCATGGTGATTGGTCATGTCTCCGCCACCCTGCCGGAGTTTTCTGCACGCAGCCTGTACTGGGTGGAGCCTGTTGGGCCCCTCCCACGGCACATTGATGATGTCACTGTTGCTTCTACAAGGTCATGTCTGGGTTTGCAAATTCATTTTGTGCACACAAATCAGATTTATATTCTCTTTGGCCCTTGATGATAGTATTAAAGCCTTTGTGTCTGAAGTTCAGCTTTAATTTATAGTACACTGATTGAATTGACTTTATTATCTGGGGTTTCACATTAAATATAGACGATTGATTGTCTAATAAACGGATTGAACAGCTTCTCAGATAGCGGGCATCTCCTTCACAGATTGTTAGCATTGCTGCCGGTTGCTGTGATCTATTATATCATAGTTACGTATATCATAGTTAAAGCGGAACTAAAGTTTTGTTTTTGTTCACTGAGAACAGGCCTGGCTCTTTATTGCAGAAGAAAGATGTAATGTAATGAGAGCCCATAGCCTGAGGCTGCGGGTGCACTGTTCCTGGGGCCAGTCCTGCCAGAGGAGACCCCGTGGAGGGGCTCTACCCCTGGGGGGGGTAGGATATCTGGAGGTGCCATCTAGAAGACATTGAGGTCCTAGTTCAGGGTTTCCGATGGGAGGCCTATTCACAATGCCTCGTCCTGGAGATCATTTGGGTCTGGAGAACCTCACTGGGGAGTACCAAGAGGAAGCTGGGGGAAAGGTGTCCAGCTAGACTCGGAAAAGATACTTTTCTGAGTCTGGACCGCTTTGTGTTGTTGGACTATCACATAAAATCCCGATAAAATACATTTTTGGTTGTAGCATGACACAATGTGGAAAATTTCATGGGGTATGAATACTTTTTCAAGGCACTGTATATACAGTTAGGTCCATATATATTTGGACACAGGCACAAAGTTTTTTCAGGTAACTACCAAAACATATTCAAGCTGTAGTTATATAATGGATATGGGCTGAAAGTGCACCCTCACGGGTTTAATTTGAGGGTATGTACATCCAAATTGGAGGAAGGGTTTAGGAATGACAGCTCTTAAGAATAGCCATCCCCTCTTTTTCAAGGGACCAAATGTAATTGGACAATTGAATCAAAAGCGGTTTCATGGCCAGGTGTGGGCTACTCCTCCATTATTTCTTCATCCATTAAGCAGATAAAGGGTCTGGAGTTGATTCTAATGCCGCGTACACACGGTCGGACTTTCCGACGTAAAATGTGCGATCGGAGCTTGTTGTCGGAAATTCTGACCGTGTGTAGGCTCCATTGGACAGTTTCCATCGGAAATTTCTGTCACACAAAATTTGAGATCTGGTTCTCAAATTTTCCGACAACAAAATCCGTTTGCGTAAATTCCGACCGTGTGTACACAATTCTGACGCATGCTCAGAATCAAGCAGAAGAGCCGCACTGGCTATTAAACTTAATTTTTCTCGGCTCATCGTAAGTGTTGTACGTCACCGCATTCTTGACGTTCGGAATTTCCGACAAGTTTTGTGTGACCGTGTGTATGCAAGACAAGTTTGAGCCAACATCCATCGGAAAAATTCCATGGATTTTGTTGTCGGAATGTCCGATCAATGTCCGATCGTGTGTACGGGGCATAAGTGTGGTATTTGCATTTGGAATCTATTGCTGTGAACCTACATCATCCGTTCAAAGGAGCTGTCCATGCAAGTGAAACAGGCCATTGTAAGGCTTCAAAAACGAAACAAATCCATCAGAGCGATAGCAGCAACATTAGGAGTGGCCAAATCAACAGTTTGGTACATTCTGAGGAAAGAAAAACCCACTGGTGAACTCAGCAACATAAAAAGGCTTGGATGTCCACGGAAGACAACAGTGGTGGACGATCGCAGGATCCCCTCTATGGTAAAGAAAAACTCATTCACAACATCCAGACAAGTGAAGGACACTCTCCAGGAGGTGGGCGTATCATTGTCAAAGTCTACAATCAAGAGAAGACTTCACAAAAGCAAATACAGAGGGTTCAGCACAAGGTGCAAACTATTCATAAGCATGAAGAATAGAAAAGCCAGATTAGACTTTGCCAAAAAACATCTAAAAAAGCCAGACCAGTTCTGGAAAAGCATTCTTCGGACGATGAAACTTGATTGGACGGCGTTTCACATTACAGATGGACAATGATCCAAAACACACTGCAAAAGCAACCCATTGAGCTTTTTTTTTTTTAATTCTTTATTTGTGTGAGACATATGAAAATGCATAAGATGAAACAATCCAAATACAAGACCAAGCGTACAAACACCACATTATAGTAGTAAATGAACCACTGTCTCAGGGAAACCATCTCTGGACTTAACCCAGGAGCTTTTGAAGGAAAAGAAGTGGAATATTCTGCAATGGCCGAGTCACCTGATCTCAATCCAGTTGAAGCATTTCACTTGCTGAAGGCAAAACTAAAGGCAGAAAGAGCCACAAAGAAAGAACAACTGAAGACAGCTCCGGTAAAGCCAGGCAAAGAATCAGAAAGGAGGAAACCCAGTCTTTGGTAATGTCCATGGGTTCCAGACTTAAGGCAGTCATTGCCAGTAAAAGGATTCTCAAAAAAATATTAAAAATTAACATTTTATTTATGATTATATTCATTTGTCCGATTTACATTTGCGCCCCTGAAAATGGGGGGACTGTGTATAAAAATGGCTGCAGTTCCTAAAATGTGTACTTTGTATTTATGTTCAACTCCTTGAAATAAATTTGAAAGTCTGCACTTCAAAATTCAATTGGATTGTTTTGTTTTAATTTTATTGTGATGGCATACAGAGCCAAAAGTATGAAAATTGTGCCTGTGTCCAAATATATATGGACGTGTGTGTGTGTGTATATATATATATATATATATATATATATATATATAATATATATATACATATATATTTTTTTTTTTGTGAAACTCATACTTCTCTTTTAATTATTTTAATTATTTTATTGTAGACTGTATTTATTTTTACTTTTTATTTTATCTGTAGAATATAGCAAAAAAAAATGTATTATTTTTTTTTTTTTACGTTGGCTAGAAAGGGACCATACATCCTGTGTGTCAACAACTAGAGTAAATTTATTTTACCACAACATATACTTTATTTTTTTTTGTATTTTTGGCATCTCCATAAATCATCTAAATTTTCCTGTTTTTGACTATTGGATTTTTATTTTTTTTTCCGTGTACGTTGTTGAGCTGCGTGCTTTATAGAGAGACAGATGCGGTCCCTCTGGACATACATAAGCAGATGACAAAATACAGCTCGGGGCATATTATTTTCCTGTACTATCTCGGTTGTATCTTTCTTCCTTTATCCCGCTCTTTTATGTTGGTGTCTAGGAAAAAAAAAAATATATCTTGTTTACTTCTCCAGCATATAGAGTAAGGGATAGATTAACATGACATGTGTAGATCCTTCTAATCTGTGTGAAGAATGCGGTAAAGGCGCTTTGTGAGTCTGCCATGCATTGTGTCTAGTAAATGAACAGATTGGTTAGAATGGCGGGTTATCAATGCACAATAGTTAATGTAGAAGTATTTGTATTTTTGTTACCCCCGAGCTGTCAAGCTGTCAGCATGTACAATGCGGCTTCTTAAACTCTTACATCCAAATTATGTTTATGGATCAGCTGTGCAAGCTATTGTGTATTTTCTCATTAATAATGCACCTTGTTTTTTTTTTTTTGGCTTACAGTATAAGCATGCTATTGTCAAATGACAAGGAAGGATGAATTATGGAGAAATAATATAAAATGTTACTGTAAAAAATTTGTATAAATATAAAGTTTTCATGTGCAGAGGTTGTCCCTGATTGGATTTCTGCCATTTGCGTTTTTTAATCACTTCCCCTCTCCCCCCCCCCCTTTAAACGCCCTATGGACCAGAGCAATTTTAAAATTTCTGCTATAGACCTGTTTAATCAGAAATATCTTTGTCATTACTTAAGATAGCAAAGCAATACCTATACCGATCAGCCATAGGATTATAACCATCCACCATAGGGTGGTATGGACACCACTAGACCTCTGAAGGTATGCTGTGGTATCCGGTACCAAGCTATCAGTAGCAGATCCTTTAAGTCCTGTAAGTTGGGAGGTGGGGCCCCCTTGGATCGGACTTGTTTTTCCAGCACATCCCATAGATGCTCGATTGGATTGATGTTTTTAGAGAATTTGGAGGTCAAGCCAACATCTCAAACTCGATGTTGTGTTCCTCAAACCATTTTAAAATTCATCAGGCCAGGCCACCTTCTTCCATTGCTTTGTGGTCCAGTTCTGATGCTCACGTGCCCATTTGTAGGCGATTTTTTGGCCACGGACTCGGGTCAGCATGGGTGCCCTGACCGCTCTGCGGCTTTGCAGCCCCATACACAATAAACTGCGATGCTCTGGAGGTGAGACCCCCATGGATCGGACTTGTTTTTCCAGCACATCCCATAGATGCTCGATTGGGTCGAGATTTTGGAGAATTTGGAGGCCAAGCCAGCATCTCAATCTCGATGTTGTGTTCCTCAAACCATTTTTAAATTCATCAGACCAGGCCACCTTCTTCTATTGCTCCGTGGTCCAGTTCTGATGCTCACGTGCCCATTTATAGGCGATTTTTGGCCATGGACACGGGTCAGCATGGGCACCCTGACTGGTCTGCGGCTACGCAGCACCATACACAACAAACTGCGATGCTCTAGAGGTAGTGCACCCATGGATCAGGCTTGTTTTTCCAGTAAATCCCATAGATGCTCGATTGGATCGAGATTTTTGGAGAATTTGGAGGCCAAGCCAACATCTCAAACTCGATGTTGTGTTCCTCAAATCATTTTTAAATTCATCAGACCAGGCCACCTTCTTCCATTTCTCCGTGGTCCAGTTCTGATGCTCACGTGCCCATTGTAGGCAATTTTTTGGCCACGGACACGGGTCAGCATGGGCACCCTGACCGGTCTGCTGCTACGCAGCCCTATATACACAACAAACTGCAATGGTCTGACACCTTTCAGTCAGAACCAACATTCACTTTTTCAGCAATTTGAGCTATAGTAGCTCTTCTATTGGATTGGACTACACAGGCCAGCCTACCCTCCCCACGCGCATCAATGAGCCTTGGCCACCCATGATCCTCTCGCCAGTTCTCCAGTTTTCCTTCCTTGGACCACTTTTGGCCGGTCCTGACCACTGCAGACCAGGAACGCCCCACAAGAACTGTAGTTTTAGAGTTGCTCTGACCCAGGAGGTATATTGTTGCTGGGGGGAGGAGGGTGTGTATTGTTCCTGGGGGGAATCTATTGCGGGGGGAAGTCTATTGGTGCCAGGGAGGTCTATGGTTGCTGGGGGAGGAGGGGTCAATTGTTGCTCGGTGGGATCTACTGTTGAGGGGAGGGTCTATTGCTGTTGGCTGCTGGAGGGTCTGTTGATGCTGCCTGCTCTAAGATCTGTTGTTGCTCTGGTGGATCTGTCGTTACTGGGGGTATTTTGTTTCAGGGGGTATATGGTTGCTGGGGGTCTATTGTTGCTGGCTGCAGGGGATCTATTTTATTGCCTTTCTTGTTATCATTAACGAATTTCCATAAAAATTTTACTTAGCACCACAAAATGAAACTTAGTCCTGTATTTTCTAAAAGGGGCGGTACTGGGAGGTGGGTAGGGGGTGAAACCAAGGGACGGTGCTTGGAGGTGGGTAGGGGGCGGAGACAAGGGGTGACTCAGAAGGAGTACCTGCACCTGATCTCTGATAAAAAGTATCACATACACTTTGTCTCCTGGGGGACAGAACACTGTAATAAAAAAAGAAATGAGGCTTCTTCTTAAAATTACCCTTTACTTGACTGCGTGTTTAAGGTGAAGAACAATTTCAACGTGCTATGTGAAAAAAATTACTTTTTGCTAAATCACTCCCCAATTGATTGTTTTATTGTACATTGTGCTGTTATAGGTTTCTTTCATGTTTTTGTATCGCCTATACATGTTTCCCTAATTGCACTCATTTGTGATGATTGACTGCTCGTAGATCAGTACCATGTTGGGTTAGGGTTGTAGATGTGATTTACTACCACTTTATACTGTCCACTTAGCATGTGTAATTTTTATGAGAGCAGTTCTTTTTATTTGTGTAGTGTCAGGTTTTATGACAGTCTTGTATGGCACAGTGAGAACAATTTATTCTGTGCATTCTTCCTTTTGAGAAAGAGTCTTGTTTCAGTCCACTTTACAACTAATTCAAGATATAGTGAGACTGTATAAATTATGTCGAGATTCCTTCTTAAACTGCATAAAACTTATTTAAAAAGACGGAAAGAAAGAAAAGTGGAGGTGTCATCTATGATAATCGGTCAGATATTAGCGTTAACTCTACAACACGAACAAAAAAAAACCCAGCAGCTAACACCTTAATTATCACTGTGGGCAACATTTTCGCTTTATCCATTGTATTCCATGTTTTTTTTTTGTTTTTTTTTTATGTGATCCTTACATGAACATGACTTTCTAGGAGCATTTGTCAAGGGCACCTGGCAGGTAAGACATGGGGTAGCTGCCATGGCTGCTACCCCATCTTTTTGAAGGTGCATTCTTCAGGGCCTTTATGGTCATTCTTCAAGTCATTAACCAAAACCCATAACAAGTGTCCAGACACCCAATGTAAACATGGATGTTCTAGATCACTGGGTTTTAAAGAACATGCACCTTTTAAGAATGAATTAGCAGGGGGAAGCGTCTAGATTCCTTTGAAGGATTATTTTCCTTCATGGACTGGGCAAGTTGTATGTGCTAAAAGGGTTACTTTTGTAGCATAGACCGAAATAGGCTAGTAGGTCTCACTGGTAGAGAAGACCCTAAAGAGGCTAGAAGGTTACATTTTTAGAAGACCTGCAGAGGCTAGTAGGTGACAAATGTAGAATAGATCCTAAGAGACTAGTAGGGTAGTACATTTGTAGAATAGACACAAAGAGGCTAGTAGGCTACATTTGTAGAGTAGACCATAGGAGACTGTAACGAGCCCCTGCTCGCTCGGTTCCACTACTCCTCTGCAGCTATAGAATCAGATTGCAGATCGCAGCATCTGATTGTTCGGCCATCCGATGCTCCGGGATTAGAACTACAGCCATGTGGCGTTCTAACCCAGTTGTGATAGCTCAGAACAAACACCAGGCAGGCTGTATGTAAGTTCAACCAGGAATCTCTTTTATTGAAAAATACAGGCTCCTATATATACTAAAAGTGGAGGTGCATGCCTCCGGCTCATATTACTCTGAACATACACCTGTGACCAGAAACCTAATTAACATGGGCTAATTAACTAATCCCTTTAGACAGCCTAGAGCACTCAGACATGACCTTTAAGCCAGACTGGCCGTCTTGTAGCTCAGAAAACCCAATCAACATTATCACAATAGCAGAGTTAATTAACACAATCAACAATGGGGATCCAATGACTCTTAGATCCCATACTAGAGACTTATTTACAATACACATTCTAGCAGGCAACAGACAGACAGGTGCTGGAATTGACATCAACATCTCCTAACAGTATTTGTCCCAGCATTATGAATCAGCCACTATTTCTAATATGGCAAATGCAGGGTCCCCAGAGTCTCTGTGTCCTGGGGAACCAGGACCCGAATCCACAGTAATACCACCTCAAGGGTCCCCAGGCATACAGCTCACAAAGAGCACCGTTCCCCCAAATGCCAGGGCCCACAATCGATCGGCAAGAGGCTAGCATTTAGGCCCCTGCAAAAGTCTCTCTCCCGGCTAGGTCTGTCATAGAGACAACTTGGTTACATTTGTAGAATGGACCCAAAGAGGCTAGGAAGTTACATTTGTAGAATAGGCCCTAAGAGGCAACTCGGTTACATTTGTAGAATGGACCCAAAGCAGCTAGTAGGTTACATTTGCAGAATAGACCCTAAGAGGCTATTAGGTTACTTGTGTAGAATAGATCCTAAGAGGCTAGTAGGTTACTTGTGTATAATAGAATCTAAAAGGCTAGTAAGTTACATTTTGTAGAATAAACCTCAAGAGGCTAGTAGGTTACATATTGTAGAATAGACCCTAAGAGGCTAGTAGGTTACATTTTTAGAAAAGATTCTAAGAGGCAACTTGGTTACATTTGTAGAATAGACCCAACAAGGCTAGTAGGTTTTATTTGTAGAATACACCTTAAGTGGCCAGTAGGTTACATTTGTAGAATAGAGCCTAAGACGCAACTTGGTTAAATTTGTAGAATGGACCCAAAGAGGCTAGTAGGGTACATTTGTAGAATACAGTGCCTTGCAAAAGTATTCACCCCCTTTGGCTTTTTACCTATTTTGTTACATTACAGCCTTTAGTTCAATGTTTTTAAACCTGAATTATATGTGATAGATTAGAACACAATAGTCTAAGCTGGTGAAGTAAAATTAGAAAAATATATACATAAAACTATTTTTCAGAAATAAAAAACTGATAACTGGCATGTGCGTATGTATTCACCCCCTTTGTTATGAAGCCCATAACAAGCTCTGGTGTAACCAATTACCTTCAGAAGTCACAAAATTAGTGAAATGATGTCCACCTGTGTGCAATTTAACTAACCACTAGCCACTAACCACTAACCAAACACTGCCATAAAGACCAAGGAACTCTCCAAACAAATAAGGGACAATGTTGTAGAGAAGTACAAGTCAGGGTTAGGTTATAAAAAAATATCCAAATCTTTGATGATCCCTAAGAGCACCATCAAATCTATCATAACCAAATAGAAAGAACATGGCACAACAGCAAACCTGCCAAGAGACGGTCGCACACCAAAACTCACAGACCGGGCAAGGAGGGTATTAATCAGAGAGGAGCACAGAGACCTAAGGTAACCCTGGAGGAGCTGCAGAGTTCCACAGCAGAGACTGGAGTATCTGTACATAGGACGACAATAAGCCGTACGCTCCATAGATATGGGCTTTATGGCAGAGTGGCCAGAAGAAAGCCATTACTTTCAGCAAAAAAAAATGGAATGGCACGTTTTGGGTTTGCAAAAAAGGCATGTGGGAGACTCCCAAAATGTATGGAGGAAGGTGCTCTGGTCTGATGAGACTAAAATTGAACTTTTTGTCCATCAAAGAAAATGCTATGTCTGGCGCAAACCCAACACATCACTCAGCTGTCGGGACTGGTCAGAGTTGAGGGAAAGATGGATGGTGCTAAATACAGGAATATTCTTGAGCAAAACCTGTACCACTCTGTGTGTGATTTGAGGCTAGGACGGAGGTTCACCTTCCAGCAGGACAATGACCCCAAACACACTGCTAAAGCAACACTTGAGAGGTTTAAGGGGAAACATGTAAATGTGTTGGAATGGCCTAGTCAAAGCCCAGACATCAATTCAAAAGAAAATCTGTGGTCAGACTTAAAGACTTAAAGTTCACAAGTGCAAACCATCCAACTTGAAGGAGCTGGAGCAGTTTTGCCAGGAGGAATGGGCAAGAATCCCAGTGGTAAGATGTGGCAAGCTCATAGAGATTTATCCAAAGCAACTTGGAGCTGTGATAGCCGCAAAAGGTGGCTCTACAAAGTACCGGTATTTAGGGGGTGAATAGTCATGCACATTGACTTTTTCTGTAATTTTTTCCTATTTGTTGTTTGCTTCACAATAAAAAAAAAACATCTTCAAAGTTGTGGGCATGTTTTGTAAATTAAATGATGCAAATCCTCAAACAATCCATGTTAATTCCAGGTTGTGAGGCAACAAAACACGAGAAATGCCAAGGGGGGTGAATACTTTTGCAAGGCACTGTAGTTCCTAAAAGACGAGTAAGTTACATTTGTAGAAGACCCGTAGAGGCTAGTAGGTTACATTTGTAGAATAGAGGCTAGTAGGTTATATGTAAAGAAGTAACACTAATGCCGCGTACACACGAGCGGACTTTCCGGCAGAAAAGCTCCGACGGAACAAATCCGTGTGTGGGCTTCATCGGACCTTTCCTGTGGAAAAATCTGACGGACCTTAGAAATAGAACATGTTTCAAATCTTTCCGACGGACTCGATTCCTATCGAAAAAAACGTTCATCTGTATGCTAGTCTGTATGCTAGTCCGACGGACCGAAAATGACGCAAGGGCAGCTATTGGCTACTAGCTATGGAACTTCCTTTTCTAGTCTGGTCGTACGTCATCACGTTCGAAACTATCGGACTTTGGTGGGATCCTGTGTAGGCAAGTCTGTTTCATCTGAACTCCGTCAGAACTCCGTTAAAAAGTCCTTCGGAGTTCAATCCGCTCGTGTGTATGCGGCATAAGAGGTTAGTAGGTTACGTTTGCTGAATAGAACCTAAAAAGGCTAGTAGATTACATTTGTAGAGTAGAAACTAAGAGGCCAGTGGGTTATTTTTGTAGATACACCCGAAGAGGCTAGAAGGTTACATATGTAGAATTAACACTAATGCCGCGTACACACGGTCGGACTTTTCAGCTACAAAAGTCCGACAGCCCGTCTGACAGACTTTCGACTGACTTTTGGCGGGCTTTCAACAGACTTTCTAACGGCCGGACTTGCCTACACATGATCACTCCAAAGTCCGACGGATTCGTACGTGATGACGTACACAGGACTAAAATAAGGAAGTTGATAGCCAGTAGCCAATAGCTGCCCTAGCGTGGGTTTTTGTCCGTCGGACTAGCATACAGACGAGCGGATTTCTGGGTCCGGCGGAGTTACGACGTAAAGATTTGAAGCATGTTCCAAATCTAAAGTCCGTCAGATTTGCGACTGGAAAAGTCCGCTGAAGGTCCGGTGAAGCCCACACACGATCAGGTTGTCCGCCGATTTGGTCCGTCTGCGTCCGTCGGACAAGTCCGGTCGAAAAGCCCCTGTGTACGCGGCATAAGAGGCTAGTAGATTACATTTGCAGAGTAGACACTAAGAGGCTTGTGCGTTATTTTTGTATATAGATTCTAAGAGGCTAGTAGGTTACATGTGTGGACTAACCCAAAGAGGCTAGTAGGGTTTTAACCTGAACATAAAGGTGGAACACGGTCTGAGAGCCCTCTGTTTGTATATCTGAGCCCCCTTTCCCTAGCATTATTGCTTAACAAATGCCTGTACTGTATAGACTTATTAATAAGTCAAGCAAGGGAAAGAGCATTTTTCTGCAGAAGAGGTGAATCAGTTACTGTCGTTGTGAATCAGGAATGTCAGTTTGTTTATTGTCCTAAGAAATTTGCTCTTCATAAATCCTACTCATATTTAGTAGTATTTTGAGCCTGCTACACAGTTATATCACTGTGGATCACACATCACCTAAGCTGCTAAAGCTGCTACATAATAAGGGTCTTGCTGGTGTTCATACAGAGAAAAACCCTTTTAAACATATGTTAATTATTGCATTTGGCAGATTCATTGGTCTGGATGTCTTAATTTTTTTGTTGTGTTCTTCTTTGTCAGGCTGTGACAGTGAGCACTGGGGTCCACACTGCAGTAACCGTTGCCAATGTCAGAATGAGGCACTGTGCAACCCCATCACCGGTGCCTGTGTATGCTCTGAAGGGTACAGAGGATGGCGCTGTGAAGACTGGTGTGACCCTGGGACCTACGGCAAAGCTTGTCAGCTGAGGTGCCAGTGCCAGAACGGAGCAACATGCGACCACAGGACTGGCGAGTGCCACTGTGCCCCTGGATACACAGGAGCCTTGTAAGTATCTAAAAGACACATTCAGTTACCATTAATGATCTTAGATTTTGATTTGACCTTTTTTTTTTAAAGAAATCTGTGCCGAAAGACACAGTATAAGTGTGTAGGAAGGGTTTAACCTATCCCCATTAGTTTGGGCCTTTATTTGCAGGAAGTGGCCTGCTAATCCTGCTCTTTTGGCCATAAATAAGGAGGGTGGAATCCAGTAAAGAGGGGAGAATTGCGTACCATGAAGAGGAAGGATGTAACTGAGGGCTAAGTGGAACTGTGTTTGGTTCCTCCACATTGGCTTCTCTAGCTATGGGTCTTGAGACACCCAACATTTTGTAAGGACTTAACACTGCACCAGAAGATACTGTATGGAATTAAATCAGGGGTGTCTTTTTTGCTTTGCCAATGTTGGGAAGTTATACACCGATATTGCCAAGTAAAAGAAGAAGAAATTTGCTTCTGGATGGAGGTGTGTTATTTTACGAGGCTGCCTGAACACCTGAGTAGAAATACTGTATGTAATTTGACAGGAGTTGGACAGGTGCAACTCGTAACATACTACACAGCTGTAGGTACACAGGATCCTAAATGAAAAGTACGCAGTGTAAACCTGGTTGTGTCAAGAGTTGGTGGTGGCTATTGGGAGAGGTCTACCCTCCTGACGGTGAGTAGAGGACTCCTCAAATGGAGCATACATTAGGTGACCTGAGCCCTTATGCCCCATAGGGTTCCAAGTACATAGTGAGATGGCCATAGCCTGTAACCGCAGGATATGAATACAAGACCCTGTGAAAGTATAACTCTCAACCGGCGGAGGAGTTGGTGCTCTGTTGGACTGAGGGGTGGCATTGGGGGGGGGTTATTGGCAGAAAATAAAACACTTCTGCACACAAGTACTAGATGGACTAGACCTCATGATGGATAATGTCTCTGGTCTTGCTGCCCTCAAGGATAGGGGTATCCCTTTGGGGGGGGGGGGGGGGGGGTTATTAACCTGCCATCTGTACACACAGTGAGAGGAGTTTTGGATTTGGTATGGTATAAAGAAATTGGCCTCCTGTATAGGACTTTATCGTTGTGGCCTCATAGTTGAGAATGACTACATTGGTCAGCTAAGGGGTGGCCTACATGTAACCTCGCATTTCTGAACTCTGTCTTAAAATTCTAGCTGCCTGGCTGTTTGTGGCTTCAATACTTTCCAAGTCGCTAACCCAAAAACAGGTAGGCTCATAGTGAAGTCCTACTTGTTTCAGCTCAGTGACTCCAAAAAGCATTGAAACCATTAGATCAGTATGGCAGACGAGCAGTAAGATCTTATTTACTATTAGAAGTCAGCTGTGCTAGCCCATATATTTGGATGAACTCAGGGTTCCTTTAGGATTCTAAACTATTTATTTTTGGTGCTTTATATACAAGAGTACTGAAGCCATGAAGACAGATTTTAGTTGTAGACAGAAACGTCTTTGCACTCTTTTGTAAAGTCTTACATGCGATTGTTTTTTGTTTTTTTGTTTTTGTTCACATGGTAGTTGTGAGGAGCTGTGCCCATCAGGAAGCCATGGGGCACTATGTGAGCTTCGCTGTCCTTGTCAGAACGGTGGTGTGTGTCATCATGTGACGGGCGAATGTTCCTGTCCAGCAGGATGGACGGTAAGAACATATTAATTTTGCCTAAGCAGTAAACTACAAACTGTACCTTTTTGCCCTGAATGTCTCCTAAAAAATAGCAGTGCACTTTCTGTGTCTAGGCACCTCTGTTCTGTAGTCTCGTAGCTGTAGATATGTGCAGTGTAAGATTATCTCACGCCTTACCAACCATTCCGGTTGCTAATCCTTCCACTCGTTTCTGCTCTTCCAAAAAATAAAATTCAAAATACTAACAACAAAATACAAAGCCATCCACAACTCGGCCCCCGACCTACATCACCAATCTCATCTCAAAATATCTAACCAAATTTTCCGCTTTGCTCTTCCCAAGACCTCCTGCTCTCGAGCTCCCCCATCACCTCCTCCCATGCTTACTTCCAGGACTTCTCCAGAGACTCTCCCATCCTCTGGAACTCCCTATCTCAACCTATCCAACTATATCTTACTTTGTCCCTGAAAACTCATCCCTTCAGGGAAGCCTAACCTGCCTTCAGGTTAGTGACAACATTTTTATTTTCTTCTATCGGTTGAAGTCGATGGACTTGTGTACTTTTTCAACCTAAATAATTATTTAACATTAACCTAATATGGCCATGTGTCCATATTAGGTCACTGATGTCACAAGCATCCCCGCCCCATTGTATACCTCATCTGCAGGGCAAGGAATCTCTTGCCTGAAGATCATTGTCCTAGTAATAACATCTGATTACCAGGTTCATGAACTCAGGTTTGGACTAAGCCCAATCTCATCATTACTGATGACTAGTCATTTGCCCTCAGCTTGCCTTTTTGCCACAGCTTCCACAGTACAGTTGCTCTTTAATCATCAATGTTACTTAACCACACAGTTGACAAAGATAGTGGAAAAGCCCACTTTGCCCTGAGTTCCCTACACTCTCAAAGTGTGAGCCAGCTATTTAATGCCACCTAAAAGTAAAACCCATACTTTTTAATGTTTATTACATTTATAATTGGTAAACAAGTCATTTTGTAATTTAAGGTAACAATGAAGTTTCCTTTAAACTTTGCCACCCATGTAATTTTTTAAAAATGTAAAAAAAAAAATCACATATAGCTTCCTTGAAATGATGTAACTTGAAGGTGTCTCGGATCCCAATGGTGTACCAAATACCCCCAGAAATATCACTTTCTTCTTGTATGATTGGTGCACTTGTTTTCCATGAGGTCTGCCCAAAGTTATAAGTCTGGCATCCCCCACAATGAGTTTCGTTTTTTGATGAGAAACTCTCTTAGGCTCACCCTCCCCTAATGTGATGTAAACACTGATGCTTTTCCCATGACAACTTAGACTTTGGACCAGGTGGGTATGATGAAAGCTAAGACTTTGAACCAAGTGGGTATAATGAAGACATTGGACCAGGTGGGTGTAATGAGGGCTAGGATTGGACCATGTGGGTATAATTAAGACATTGGACCAGGTGGATATAATGAAGGTTAAGACATTGGACCAAGTGGGTATAATGAAGACATTGGACCAAGTAGATATAGCGAAGACATTGGGCCAGGTGGGTTTAATGAAGGTTAAGACATTGGATCATGTGGGTATAATGAAGACATTGGACCAAGTAGATATAGCGAAGAGATTGGGCCAGGTCGATATAATGAAGACATTGGGCCAGGTGGGTATAATGAAGGTTAAGACTTTGGACCAAGTGGGTATAATGAAGACACTGGACCAGGTGGGTGTAATGTGGGCTAAGGTTGGACCATGCGGGTATAGTGAAGATATTGGACCAGATGGTTATAGTGAAGGCTAAGACTTTGGACCAAGTGGGTATAATGAAGACATTAGACCAAGTGGGTATAATGAAGACACTGGACCAGGTGGGTGTAATGTGGGCTAAGGTTGGACCATGCGGGTATAGTGAAGATATTGGACCAGGTGGGTATAATGAAGGCTAAGGCTTTGGACCAAGTGGGTATAGAAGATATTAGACTGGGTGGGTATAATGAAGGCTAAGACATTGGAGCAAATGGTTATAATAGTGATATTTGACCAGGTGGGTAAAATGTAGGATGAGACTTTGGACCAAGAGGGTAAAATGAAGACATTGGACCAGGTGGGCATAATGAGGGCTAATATAGGACCATGTGGGTATAATAAAGATATTGGACCAGGTGAGTAGAATGAGGGCTACGATTGGACCATGTCTGTATAATGAAGAATTTGGACCTGGTGGGTATAATGAAGACATTGGACCAAGTTGATATACTGAAGACATTGGGCCAGGTGGGTATTATTAAGGCCAAGACTTTGGACCAAGTGGGTACATTGAAGCCATTGGACCAGGTGGTTATAATGAAGGCACTGGACCAGATGGGTATAGTGAAGAGTGAAGGCTAAGACATTGGACCACGTGGGTATAATGAAGACATTGAACCAGGGGGTATAATGAAAACATTGGAGCAAGTGGGTATAATAATGATATTGGACCAGGTGGCTATAATGTAGACTAAGACTTTGGACCGAGTGGTAAAATGTAGACATTTGACCAGGTGGGTATAATGAAGACTAAAGCCCCATACACACTATCTAATTTTCCGACGGGAAATGTTGGATGTGAGGTTGTTGGCGAAAATCCGACCGTGTGTATGCTCCATCGGACAATCGTTCGTAATTGTTGGCCAACATTTGCGTGAACGTGTGTATGCAAGACAAGTTTGAGCCAACACCCTTCAAACAAAATTCCACGGTTTTGTTGTCGGAAAGTCCGATCGTGTGTACGAGGCTTAAGGCAATGAGCCAAGCGAGTATAAAGTAAAAATCAGTGAGAAAAGACTTGGTGAAACAAACAGCAATTTCTTCAGAGTGAAGTAAGGTATGAATCTGCAAAAAAAAAAAAGTTTACAATACATAGTATACCTGGAGGGGATTGTTTTTTTTTTCCCCACAAAACTTGAGTTACAATGCTTTGTTATTAAATCTGGGTCATTGTGTGCAAATGCTTCCAATGCTGTACAGGCTGGTTCAATGCGGCAGAGCTTTGTGCAATGGCCAGTAACCCATTGCAGTCCAAAATTTCAAGGTTTCCCAGACTTACCTCCATTTACTAATTTACTATGATTTGCATATAATGATTGTTCTTTATATTGCCTTACCGGATAAGCTCTTTAGAGTCAATGTATCCATAGGCAATCACTGTTATCGCAGGCAACACAGCTGTGCCTATATTCGGTTACTGTTGTCTATGACAGTGACCAGATTTGATTTGTAGATGGCAGATTAGGAATATTTGCTTAAACGTGGGAACCAAGAAAAAAGACTTAATGACACACCGTAAGCTAAAAACCAAAACCCATCAAGAAAAAATTATTATGGTGTGGGGTTGTTTTTCAGGGGTTGGGCTTGGCCCCTTAGCTCCAGTGAAGGGAACTCTTAAGGCGTCAGCATACCAAGACATTTTGGACAATTTCATGATCCCAACTTTGTGGGAACAGTTTGGGGATGGCCCCTTCCTGTTCCAACATGACTGCACACCAGTGCACAAAGCAAGGTCCATAAAGACACGGATGAGCGAGTTTGGGGTGGAGGAACTTGATTGACCTGCACAGAGTCCTGACTTCAACCCAATAGAACACCTTTGAGATGAATTAGAGCGGAGACTGCGAGCCAGGCCGTCTCGTCCAACATCAGTGCCCGACCTCACAAATGCGCTTCTGGAAGAATGGTCAAACATTCCCATAGACACACTCCTAAACCTTGTGGACAGCCTTCCCAGAAGAGTTGAAGCTGTTGCCATTGATGCCATTAAAGTTCATGTGTGTGTGTAAAGGCAGACGTCCCAATACTTTTCACAATATAGTGTGTATAAATATATATATATAATCTATAGATATATATTTATACATACAGTATATAATTTTTTTTTATACTGATGTATGCTAACAAAACAACACACATGCATAAACATCTATAAAGTGCCTAAAACATAATCCAATTTCTCATGATGTCTTCAACTACTTCCAGTGTAATTTTCCACATGCATAAAGGATAGCGATCCCAAGTGCCCAGTGCTGAAAACATTCCTCCACACTCATATATTGACCTATAGCCAAGATATAGGTGTTATGCCCCGTACACACGATTGGACATTGATCGGACATTTCGACAACAAAATCCATGTTTTTTTTTTCCCAACGGATGTTGGCTCAAACTTGTCTTGCATACACGCGGTCACACAAATCTTGTTGGAAATTCAGAACGTCAAGAACGAGGTGATGTACAACACGAGCCGAGAAAAATTAAGTTCAATAGCCAGTGCGGCTCTTCTGCTTGATTCCGAGCATGCGTGGAACTTTGTGCGTCGGAATTGAGTACACACGATGGAAATTTACGAGAACGGATTTTGTTGTCGGAAAATTTGAGATCCAGATCTCAAATTTTGTGTGACGGAAATTCCGATGGAAAATGTCCGATGGAGCATACACACGGTCGGAATTTCTGACAACAAGCTCCCATAGAACATTTTCCGTCGGAATATCCTATCGTGTGTACGGGGCTTTAGTGTGCTTCCCCCACCATGGGGATTCTGTGAAAGGCCCTTTGGTTTTGACAGGTACTCCACTTGCCCACTCCACCTTTTTAAGGGTTACTGTGCCTTTAAGAACTCCACTGAACCATTTTGTGTCTCTGCAAAGATAACTTAGAGCCACATACGAGCTGCTATAGTGTAGTAGTTTAAAAAAAATCAGTATATTAAAAGAGAAGTATAGGGATTTATTTTCTATTTTTGAATCATACTCACCTAGGTGGATGCTGCATCTGTCCCCCAGCAGCTCTGAGGCTGAGAACAGAGCGATCAAACACCGCTGATCGCTCAGTTCTCCTCACCACTCTGTGCAGAGAGCTGTGACTGTCAGTCACCACCTCTCTGCTCTCCCCCTCCTCCACATTTACTGGAGCGCTGTGTTGTGGAGGGGGCGGGAGTAGCTGGCTCAGGCTCTCAGCGGTTTACTGAGAGGCTAAGCCAGGTGCCGGTGCAGGCTGTACTTCTCCTTTAGGAAATTCACTCACATATACCAGTAACAAACAAATGGCCCCTGCCCCCACCTATAACTGGCCTTCACAGCAAGGAGCACATGGAAGGGCTATCACATGAAAGAAAAAAACAGAACATTCCATCGCTCAACTCACCAACCAGTCTGCCAACTGACCAAATTAACCTGTCCAACAGTCTGCGATAAAAACAGGGGTTTGGTTAGCACGCATTTGGAAACACATGCATAAGCTGCAAGGCCTCTTCACGGCACCCTGGGTATGCTTGCAATCTTAACGTTACTGAATTTATAAGCATCTCCACAGTGGAAGTACATGCATTAAATGGATAGATGAGGGGCAGGTGGGCCTGGAGGCAGCCCAATCCCCCTTAAAGGAACAGGAGCACACTGGACACCCAGAAAGAGCACAGTGGCAGCAAAGTGGTACAGTTTGTCCCCGAACCAAATATACACCAGTAACAAACAAATGGCCCCTGTCCCCACCTATAATTGGCCTTCACACTCACTCAGCACTCACATATAATGTATTTAGAATCGTATAGAAAAAGAACAGGACACTCAGGACATGCAAGCTCACTTCCGGTCTGCAGGTCCGGCGTCACCTGGCTCCGCCCTACGCGTATTGTCACTCGTCGCCTGACTTCATCAGGGGTCTCTTATGAATTGGCCTGAACACATTGGTCTGATCTTTTTTTACATTCATGCCGCTTACCATGTATATTTGAGAAACATACATGTCTTAGATGGAAGTCAGGAGAACGACAGTGTGGATATTTTTCCTGTTAATTTCATTCTCTGTTCTTGAGTGTTATTAATGCCTGTGAGAAGGGAATTCGTTTGAGGCCGTCTATATGTCTGCTGCAAACAAGTCTGATGGAACAGTCTTTGGTTACACCTAGAACTGTCTCTGACGGCAGCTAAAATATAATAGAGAATTGATGTAACTGCAATATATGATGAAAAATTTGGATGGGCATGAAACATTTTAGGTATACACCACTCAGCCATAACATTATGACCACTGACAGGTAAAGTGAATAGCATGGATTATCTCGTTACAATCAATGGCACCTGAAAGTGGATGGGATATATTAGGCAGCAAGTGAACATGTTGTCCCTGAAATAGATGTGTTGAAAGCAGAAAAAAAATGGACAAGCGTAATGCCGCGTACACACGGGCGGACTTGTCGACCAGACTGGTCCGACGGAACGAATCCATCGGACAATCCAACCGTGTGTGGGCTTCATCGGACCTGCAGTGGACTTTTTCGGTCAAAAATCAGACGGATGTTTCAAATCTTTCCGACGGATTCGAGTCCAGTCGAAAAATCTATTCGTCTGTATGCTAGTCCGATGGACGAAAACCGACACTAGGGCAGCTATTGGCTACTGGCTATCAACTTCCTTACTTTAGTCCGGTCTTACGTCATCACGTACAAATCCGTCGGACTTTGGTGTGATCGTGTGTAGGCAAGTCCGTTCGTTCGAAAGTCCGTCGGAAGTCCATCAAAAGTCAGTCGAAAGTCTGTCGGAAAGACCGTCGGACCTTCCGGCGAAAAGTCCGCCCGTGTGTACACGGCATAAGGATTTGAGTGACTCTTACAAGGGCCAAATTGTAATGGCTAGATGACTGGGTCAGAGCAATTCCAGAACTGCAGCTCTTGTAGGATGTTCCTGGTCTGCAGTGGTCAGGACCGACCAAAAAGTGGTCCAAGGAAGGGCAGCTGGAGAACCGGGGATAGGGTCATGGGTGGCCAAGGCTCGTTGAGGTGGGAGGCAAAGGCTGGACTTTATAGTCCAATCCAATAGAAGAGCCACTGGAGATCAAATTGCTCAAAAAGTGAATGCTGGTTCTGATGAAGAGGTGTCGGAACACACAGAGCATTGCAGTTTGTTGTGTGGGGGGCTGTGTAGCCGCAGACCATTCAGGGTGTCAATGCTGACCCACCCGTGTCCACAACTAGAACTGCTACTGACTGCTTGGTGCCAGATACCACAGCATACCTTCAGAGGTCTAGTGGCCTCCATGCTTTGACTGGTCAGGGCTGTTTTGGTGTTCGAAGGGTGGGGAAGACAAAAGGGGGAGCGCCTCAATATTAGGTGGATAGTCATAACGTTATGGCTGATCGGTGGATATCTATAGAGATCCTGTGATCTGTGCTCTGCCATCATTACTGATAGTTAATCTAAAAAAAAAAAAAAATGAAGGGTCACTCCAAGCTGGCCGTTTTGGGCACTTACTGTACTGTATATCTATGTTTTATTTTATTATGTGCGGTTGGGTCTGTTTTTTTTTTTTATTATTTATTTTGGTGGGATAACATAGTTCCAGACATATATTTTTCTATCATAATAAATATTTTTTGATACATATCGTTTTGAATTATTAATACAGTTTTTTTTTTTCCGTGATGGATTTTGGTTTTCCTGCTGTTATGTGAATTTGTTTTGTCTTTTTTCCTTCTGTACAGGGTTCTGTCTGCGCCCTGCCGTGCACTTCGGGAAGATTCGGGGTAAACTGCAGCCAGGAGTGTCAGTGTCACAACGGTGGACAGTGCGATCCCGTCACTGGAAGATGTCAGTGTGCCGCTGGATACACCGGGGAGAGGTAAACCCCCCCCCAACACCTCACAGTGCTGATTTTATTGCTGCTGTAGACTAGAGATGAGTGGAAGGGATGAGTGGAAGAGATTAATGGAAGAGATGAGTGGAAGGGATGAGTGGAAGAGATTAATGGAAGAGATGAGTGGAAGGGATGAGTGGATGGCAGCGATCCCCCAACCTTTTTGGCATCAGGGGCTGATTTCATGGCAGACGATTTTGTTTGCTGGTCGGAGTTTGCGATATTCACTGAACCTGTCCTCAGCCCCCCCCCCTGTTCGCACCACAACCCCCTTTTACAGCACAGTCCCCCCTTTATATCAGTGTCCTCAGTTCCCCTTTACATTGCAGTGTCCCCTTTGGACCCCTTTAACACTGGAGGCGTTTTTCAGGCGCTTTCGCGCTAAAAATAGCGCCTGTAAAGCGCCTGAAAAATGCCTCATCTGCAGTCCCAGTGTGAAAGCCCGAGTGCTTTCACACTCGCAGTCGACTAAAACGACTAAAACATTTTTTTTTTTTAACAACAAGGTTGGTCTTTATTTGAGAGTATGATATACAGAATGTAAAAAAAAAACGAAAATAGTGTGACAAATACACAGTACAGTTATGTAACGTATAGATATTATACAGCAGACATTATTAGCTCAGCATTTAAGTGTTGTACAGTTTGGTATTGCCAGGCGGGGGGGGGGGGGGGGATGTCAGCATAAAATACAGATAGTCATTGCACAATACATAGGGGGGGGGGGTGTCAACATACCCATTACACACCACAATCCTGCCCAGCTCCACAGCCCTCAGAGACCCAGCAGGGAGGTCAGATCGGGTCAGTCCATGGTTGCCAGACTTTGGCGAATTTTTGGGGACAACCTCTACTTATATAAGTTAATTTATAAAGCGGTATGACCGCATTTATTGAGTCTTCCCAGGTTCTTATTGTAGGGGGACGACTAGACGTCCACTTTAACAGAATCACTTTTTTAGCATAGAATAACAGTAGGGCCAGTAGTATTTTGGTATAGCGAGGTCTCTGTTCGTCATCTTGGATACCCAACAGGGCCAATTCTGGCGATAGGGAAATTTCCAACTGTAGTCTGACCTGTATAAATTCCTCTATAGCAGCCCAATATCTGGAGAGTCTAGGACAGTTCCAGAACATGTGGATATAGTCACTATCCGGCGACTGGCACCTCGGACAATTCGAGGATCTCAACGGAAACGCTCTGTGCAGCCTCTGAGGGGTGAAGTACACCCTATGCAAAAACTTGGTCTGGATTAGTTTATCCCTAGAGGAGATCAGTACCTGAAGACCATTATCAAAGCACTCTTCCCAAGATTCCCTGTCTAGGTTCGGAATATCTGTCTTCCACTTAACCCACAAGGCTTCCATCCTGGGCGAGCCTTTCTTAAGTATTGTAAAGTATAGCGTAGACAAGGGTTTTTGCAAGGCCTCTTGTGAGAGCAACTCCTCAACCGCATCGGCCTGAATAATAGGCGGGGTCGGAAATTGTGCTTGGAAGGCATGTCGCAGCTGATAGTAACGAAAAAACATCCACCCCGGGAGATTATGCCCAGTCGCTAGTGTACGGAATGGGATAAGGGATCCTGACATTATAATATCTTTTAAGACCTTGATACCATATCTGGCCCAGACCTGCGGATCCGGAATGGTCCGAAAATGCGGGAGGGTGGAGTTCCCCCACAACGGGCAGAATGGAGACCACTGGTTGGCAGCTAAGAACCTTTTCCTAGCCATTCCCCAGACTCTTATGGTAGTTTCAGTGGGAACAGGCAAGGAGGGGTACGACGACGTCCCGCGGTAGGCCAGGTTGCTTAGTTCAGTAAGGGATCCCACGATAGCCGCCTCGAGACACACCGCTGCGTTAGCTCTAGATTGTTCGAACCACCACCTGATCGTGACCAGGACAGCCGCCCAGTAGTACACCGTCAGGTTAGGTAAGGCTAGGCCACCGAAACTCACGGGGAGCTGCAAAGTGGTGCGAGCTATACGTGGAGACGATCCCCTCCATAGAAAGGAGCCAATACACGTATCCAGATTCTTAAAAAAGATTTGGGGTATCCACGTTGGGCAGTTTCGGAATATATAATTGAGCTTGGGCAGGTATATCATTTTCAAGACATTAATCCTCCCAAGGAGATTTAGGGTCAGATTAGCCCATCGGGAACAGTGCTCTTTTAGTTGCGCGACTATTGGAAAAAGGTTTAGGCGCTGATATGCCTGGGGTTCTCTTGCAATCTTTATACCCAGGTACGTGAATTCGTCCACCCATCTCAATGCTGTCTGAGGAGCCAGCTCTTTTGCCCGCCCATCTAAGGGGAAAAGGACTGATTTGGACCAATTTATACGTATCCCTGAGAATTGCCCAAACTCGTCAAAGGCCTCCAGAGCAGCCTCCAATGAGGGACCAGCATCCTGCAAGTAAAGCAGGGTATCGTCAGCGTACAGTGATATTTTCTCCTCCAGAGGGCCAATCCTAAGTTCCACTATGCGGCTGGATTCCCGGACCAAAATCGCCAGGGGCTCCAGGGCAAGTGCAAACAAGCTGGGGGAAAGGGGACAGCCCTGCCGAGTGCCCCTCTGGAGGAGAAAGAAATCTGAGAGGGTATCATTTACTCGAATTCTTGCCCTAGGACCTTTATACAGGACCCGGAGCCATTGCATGAAGCGAGGGCCTATTCCAAACTTCTGCATGACCGCCCATAAGTACTCCCATTCAACAGAGTCGAAAGCCTTTTCTGCATCCAGAGAGGCTATGACTCTAGTTCCTCTGTTATCATGGGCGGCAGCTAGATTCAGAAATAAGCGACGGATGTTTATGTCGGTACCCTTGCCCGGCATAAAACCGGTCTGATCGACCTGCACCAGGTCCTCCATCACCTTACCAATTCTAATAGCCAGTATTTTGGCCAGTAATTTAGCATCTGCATTGATGAGGGAAATAGGCCGGTAAGAGGCGCAGTCTTCCGGGTCCCTGCCAGGCTTGGGCACCAACACAACAATTGCTTCGGATAACGAATCTGGGATGGATCCCAGTTCCGCCGACCGCAGCAGGAGCGAGGTGAGTCTTGGTGCCAGGAGTTCTTGGTATGTGGCATAGAATTCTATAGGGATGCCGTCCGGTCCAGGGGATTTCCCAGACTGCATAGCACCCAATTCCTCCTGGACTTCCTCTAAGGAAATGTCCTTATCTAACTCCTCACGCTTCTCATCCGTCAGGGAGGGGAAGGGAATCCTCTCCAGATACTGGAGTAGCTCCTCACCACTGAATCCCGCTCTAGCTGAGTACAAATTCTGATAGAACTCAAGAAACCTTGCATTGATGTCCACTGGGGTCGTCAATAGCCGACCATCCAGCGCCTTCACCCTTCCAATATGGGTGACACCATTCCCTCCCTTTGCTAACCAAGCCAGACTAAAACATTTTAGTCGACTAAATAAATACTATTTTAGTCGACTAAAATAGGACTAAAAACTAAAACAACTGAGATGACTAAAATACGACTAAAACTAAAATGGCATTTTAGTCAAAAAGGCTAAAATGGGACTAAAACTAAAATGCCATTTTAGTCAAAAGACCAAAACTAAATTGAAATTTGACTTCAAAATGAACACTGGTCTGTAGTGCATGTTCATACCTCAGTACCTTAAATAATAACATATTCGATTTTTCACTCCAGCAGTGTATAATGAGTTTGGAAATTGTAGAGAAATGTTAACTAACGCATTACAATTTAATTACACCCATTTGATTTTAGACGACTAAAATGAGTTTTAGTCGACTAAAATGTACTGGAGATTTAGTCGACTAAATACGACTAAAACTAAAACAATTGCAGAAGACTAAAATGGGACTAAAACTAAAATGCCATTTTAGTCCTAAGACTGAGACTAAAACTAAATTGAAATTTGCTGCCAAAATTAACACTGCACACTCGGGGCGCTGTGCTGGCAGGATGTCAAAAAAAGTCCTGCAAGTAGCTTCTCTGAGGCGCTTCGTTTACACCGCTCCTAAAGCTCCTCTGCCCATTGAAATCAATGGGCAGCGCCACCAAAGTGCCTGCAAAGAGCCTTGATAGCAGTGCTTTGCGGGCGCTTTTAACCCTTTATTCGCCTCTAAAACGACGGTAAAGCGGCGCTTTACCGCTGACGCCCCTGCGCTGGGAGTGTGAAAGGGTTCCTACAGTGCAGTCCCCTTTACATCACAGTGCCCCTTTATATTATTGTAACGGGAGCTGCTCTGTAGAGGGGGCTGCACTGTAATGTAAAGGGGGCTGCACTGTAAAAGGGGCACTGTGAGGAAAAGAGATTTCATCTCCAAAATACGGAAAGTTTTCTTCACAGTAAGAGCTGTGAAAATATGGAATAGACTCCCTCCAGAGGTGGTTCTGGCCAGATCAGTAGATTGCTTTAAGAAAGGTCTGGATTCTTTACTAAATGTACATAATATAACTGGGTACTGACATTTATAGGTAAAGTTGATCCAGGGAAAATCTGATAGCCTCTCTGGGATCAGGAAGGAATCTTTTCCCCTGCTGTAGCACATTGGATCATGCTTTGGTGGGGGTTTTTCGCCTTCCTCTGGATCAACTGTGGGTATAGGATTGTGTATATGGGATTGTATAATATTTTTTATTTTATTTTTTTATTTATTTTTTTATTTATTTTTCTTTTATGGTTGAACTAGATGGACTTGTGTCTTTTTTCAACCTAACTATGTAACTATGTGATGTAAAGAGGGCTGTACTGTAATGATTACACTGCCCCCTTTACAGAGGGGTCCCCTTTATATTACAGTGCCCCCTTTACAGTGCAGTCCCCTTTACATGACAGTGCCCCTTTAAATTAATGCAAATGGGGACTACGCTGCAAAGGGGGCACTGTGATTTAAAGGGGACTGCACTGGAATGATTACAGTTCCCCTTTGCAGTGCAGACCCATTTATTTTACAGTGCCCCCTTTACATTGCCCCTGCAGTCTGGCCCCCCTTTCCTCTCTTCCATTCTAATCTCTGCCTCCCCTGCACAGGACTCCAGGCTGTGATCAGTCTATGTGTCCACTCCCCCCCCGCCTGCCCGCCTGATTATGTCACCCTATCAGCAGGGCAGGGGGTGGGAGGAGCTCTCCATTCCAATCTGCAGCTGCTCCCGCCCCCTGCCCCGCTGATAGGATGACATCACTGGGCGGGGGAGCTGAGGGGAGGACACACAGGTGAGGAGATGGTGGTCTGGGACAGCCTTGTGCAGTTTGGCCCGGTCAGCAACAGGCCAAGGACCGACACCGGCCTGCGGACCTGGGGGTTGGGGACCCCTGCACTAAGGAATCGTGGATTTCCACCAGGTGTCAGCAAAATAAACTTGTGGTGTCGTTTGTTAAATGGTCCCATGTTGGGTTCAGGTGAATAGGAAACGCTCTACAAGTGCCCCGCAACCGCATGCAATGTACGTGGTTGCAGCGCGCAAGTGTGGCGACCCAGTGAGTTAAAGCAGTCAGTGAGGAGGCGATACAGCGCCTCTTTAACGCCTGTCAATACTCTGCAATACCATGCAATATCCTCCCATATTCTGCAATACCCTGCCATACTCTGCAATGCCCTGCCATACTCTGCAATACCCCGCAATACTCTGCACTACTCTGCAATACCATGCAATATCCTTCCATACTCTGCAATACCCTGCAATACTCTGCACTACTCTGCAATACCATGCAATATCCTTCCATACTCTGCAATACCCCGCAATACTCTGCAATACCCCGCAATACTCTGCAATACCCCGCAATACTCTGCACTACCCTGCAATACCCCGCAATACTCTGCAATACCCCGCAATACTCTGCACTACCCTGCAATACTCCGTAATACTCTGCAATACCCCACAACACCCCGCAATAATTTGCAATACCCTGCAATACTCTGCACTACCCTGCAATACCCCACAATACTCTGCAATACCCCGCAATACTCTGCAATACCCCACAATACCCTTCAATACCCCACAATACCCTGCAATACCCCGCAATACTCTGCAATACCCTGCAATACTCTGCACTACCCTGCAATGCTCCGCAATACCCCGCACTAATCCTGCAACACCCCGCAATACTCTGCAATACCCTGCAATACTCCGCAATACCCTGCAATACTCTGCAATACCCTGCACTACCCTGCACTACTCCGCAATACCCAGCCATACCCAGCCATACTCTGCAATACCCAGCCATACTCTGCAATACCCTGCAATACCCATCCATACCCTGCAATACCCAGCCATACCCAGCCATACTCTGCAATACCCAGCCATACTCAGCCATGCTCATCCATACTCAGCTATCCTCATCCATACTCGGCCATGCTCAGCCATACTCGGCTGTACTCTGCCTCTGTATGTGGCCAGGCTGTGGAAGTCTCACACATGTGGTATCGCTGTACTCAGGAGGAGTAGGAGAATATATTTTGGGGTGTCATTTTTGGTATGTACATGTTATGTGTTAGAAATATTGTATAAATGGACAACTTTGTGTTAAAAAGAAATGTGTTTTAACCACTTCCCGCCCGCCATCATATGACGTCCTTGAATTTGTGCGGGGATATCTGAATGATGGTTGCAGCTACAGGCATCATTCAGATATCAGCTTTTTCAGCCGGCGATTCCCTACACCATAAGAATGATCGTAGCGGCTGTTCCACTACTTGATCGTTCTTATGAGAGGTGAGAGGGGACCCCCCCTTCCCGCTGCCCTCCGGTGCTTCTACTGACTCACCGCTAGGATCAAAGCCAGGATCATTTTTTTTATTTTTTTATTTCAGGCTTCCCAGCCTAGAGGTGAGATGTGGGGTCTTATTGACCCCATATCTCACTGTAAAGAGGACCTGTCATGCCATATTCCTATTACAAGTTTTGTTTACATTCCTTGTAATAGGAATAAAAGTGATCAAAACAATTTTTTTTTGGAAAAAAGTGTCAAACTAAAATAAATAAAGTAAAATGAACAATAAAAAGAAAAAAAATTATTTTTAAAGCGCCCCTGTCCATGTGCTCGCATGCAGAAGCGAATGCACACGTAAGTCCCGCCCACATATGAAAACAGTATTCAAACCACACATGTGAGGTATCGGTGCGAACATTAGAGCGAGAGCAATAATTTTGGCCCTAGACCTCCTCTGTAACTCAAAACATGTAACCAGTAAAAAATTTTAAAACGTTCCCTATGAGGATTTTTAAGTAGCGAAGTTTGGCGCCATTCCACGAGCGTGTGCAATTGTGAAGGGTGACATGTTAGGTATCTATTTATTCGGCGTAACTTCATCTTTCACATTATGCAAAAACATTGGGCTAACTTTACTGTTTTGTTTTTCTTTAAAGCACAAAACTGTTTTTTTTCCCCAAAAAAAAGCGTTCAAAAAATTGCTGCACAAATACCGTGCGTGATAAAAAGTTGCAACAACCGCCATTGTATTCTCTAAGGTCTTTGCTAAAAAAAAACATATATATAATGTTTTGGGGTTCTATGTAATTTTCTAGCTAATAAATGATGATTTTTACATGTAGGAGAGAAATGTCAGAATTGGCCTGGGTGCTCCAGAACGCCTGGAGGTGCTCCCTGCATGTTGGGCCTCTGTATGTGGCCACGCTGTGTAAAAGTCTCACACATGTGGTATCACCATACTCAGGAGTAATAACAGAATGTGTTTTGGGGTGTAATTTGTGGTATGCATATGCTGTGTGTGAGAAATAACCTGCTAATATGACAATTTTGTGAAAAAAAAAAAAAGAAAAAAAAATCTTAATTTTGCAAAGAATTGTGGGAAAAAATGACAACTTCAAAAAACTCACCATGCATCTTTCTAAATACCTTGGAATGTCTTCTTTCCAAAAAGGGATCATTTGGGGGGTATTTGTACTTTTCTGGCATGTTAGGGTCTCAAGAATATAGATAGGCCGTCAGTAATTCAGGTGTGATCAATTTTCAGATATTGGCACCATAGCTTTTGGACTCTATAACTTTCACAAAGACCAAATAATATACACCAATTTGTACTTATTTTTACCAAATATATGTAGCAGTATAAATTTTGGCCAAAATTTACGAAGAAAAATTACTAATTTGCTAAATTTTATAACAGAAACAAAGAAAATTTCTTTTTTTTACCGAATTTTCAGTCTTTTTTCTTTTTATAGCGCAAAAAATAAAAAACCCAATGGTGATTAAATACCACCAAAAGAAAGCTCTATTTGTGCGAAAAAAGGACAAAAATTTCATATAGATACAGTGTTGCATGACTGAGTAATTGTCATTCAAAATGTGAGAGCACCGAAAGCTGAAAATTGGTCTGGTTAGGAAGGGGGTTTAAGTGCCCAGTTGTCAAGTGGGTTATAATGCTTAAAGTGAAACAATAAAAATGAAATATTCCTTTAAATATCGTGCCTGGGGGTCCCCTTAGTCTGCCTGTAAAGTGGTGCATCTTTCTGATGTGTTTTACTGTACCGCAGCAAAACGGCATTTCTAAAGGAAAAAATGTCATTTAAAATTGCTCAAGGCTGTAATGAATTCCCGGATTCAGTCAATATACATAAAAATCATTGGAAAAAAAGGCATAGGTTCCCCCCCCTTCCCTCCCCCCAGTTCATACCAGGACCTTCGGGTCTGGTATGGATTTTAAGGAGAACTCCACGCCAAAATAAAAAAAAAAATGGAGTGGGGTCCCCCCAAAATCCATACCAGACTCTTATCCGAGCAAGCAAGCAGGAAGGGGGGGGGGACAAGGGAGCCCCCCCGAACCATGCCAGGCTGCTTGCCCTCAACATGGGAAGTGTGCTTTGGGGTCCCCCCAAAGCACCTTGTCCCCATGTTGATGGGGACAAGGGCCTTGTCCCCACAACCCTGGCCATTGGTTGTGGGGGTCTGTGGGCGGGGGGCTTATCGGAATCTGGAAGCCTCCTTTAACAAGGATGGGTATCGGGTACATTGTACCCCTACCTATTCACCAAAAAAAGTGTCAAAAAGTAAAAAACACAAAAGACAGTTTCTGACAATTCCTTTATTAAAAAAGAAAAAAAAAAAAGTGTCCCGCGATGTCCATCCATCTTCAATCATGGCTCCGACAGACCCGACAAATAGAAAAAAAACCCCGAAAATACTCCACCTCCATTGGAGGCGTCCCGCTGACTGCTGTCTTTTCGTTGTGATAGCTGTTATATAGGCAAGAGCGGGGCCACCCGCTGATGTAACCGCATGACCTCGCCCCCTTCTTACGGCACATGACGTCAGAAGGGGCGGGGTCACTCTGTTACCCTTAAATTCTATACCAGACCCGAAGGGCCTGGTTATGGACTGGGGGGGGACCAATGTCGTTTTTTTTTTTAATTCTGGCATAGGGTTCCCCTTAACCACTTCAATACACTATATTACATACTGTACACTGACTGCACTATGTTTGTGTGTGTGTGTATATATATATATATATATATATATATAATATGTTAGACTGCATGCACTGTATATATAGTTTACATTACACTGACTGCACTGTATGAATATATATATATACTAGACTGCCTGCACTGTATATATAGTCTATACTAAACTGCCTGCACGCCACTAACTAACCTGCCTCTAGCTAACTTCTCTCATTCATAACACTATATACAGCCGCTGTGTAAGCAGCCTTATATAGTGACGGGCGTGGACTTAGCCCTCTGAGCCATGATTGGCTAAAGGCACCCTGCCTCTTGCCAATCATGGCTTTCACAGCAGAGCGTGCTGTGATTGGCCAAAGCATACAGGTCAGGTACATGCCTTGGCCAATTATCAGACATCAATGCACTGCGATCTCGCTGTGCATTATGGGGCGTTCAGCGGCGCTCTAATTTGCCGTGAACGCCCTATAAAGTTCGGTATTTGCAGAACGGGCGAACATCCGAACTTACGTTTGACTCGAACATCGGGCTCATCCCTAATGGTGACTGTGAGTATCTGACGGGATGGAAGTTACGCCTTCCAGACTTTGTTTATTCAGGCTGGGGGGGGGGGGATTTTCATGTTTTTCAGTTGAAGTAATAATGCCGCATCACCATCCGTACCCCTGCAGTATAAACCGAGCTGCACACCGCTAACCGGAGTATTTGTCAGTAGTAATGCCTGAGGCTCGTATTATGAGAATTGCTACAAAAATAATATAAGCCATGCAAGACTCTTCCATCTCCTGCCACATCCAAGACTCCGCAATATCAGCCGGATTATTAGGCTCATAACTCTGCAGGCTCTGCACCGGGACACACACCGGGTACCGGTACTTCTAAATAGAAAGTGGAAGTGTAATACCGCACTGTCCCTTTAAACAATGAACAGCAGCTAGCACAGAAAATAGACAGTTGCAAAAATAACATAGAAATAAAAGTGCAGCGCTAGAAACATCCAGTATCTCACAAAAGTCAGTACACCCCTCACATTTTCGTAAATATTTTCTTCTATCTTTTCATGTGACAACACTGAAGAAATGACACTTTGCTACAATGTAAAGTAGTGAATGTACAGCTTGTATAACAGTGTAAATTTGCTGTCCCCTCAAAATAACTCAACACACAGCCTTTAATGTCTAAACCGCTGGCAACAAAAGTGAGTACACCCCTAAGTGAAAATGTCCAAATTGAGCCCAATTAGCCATTTTCCCTCCCTGGTGTCATGTGACTTGTTAGTGTTACAAGGTCTCAGGTGTGAATGGGGAGCAGGTGTGTTAAATTTGGTGTTATCGCTCTCACTCTCTCATACTGGTCACTGGAAGTTCAACATGGCACCTCATGACAAAGAACTCTCTGAGGATCTGAAAAAAAGAATTGTTTCTCTACATAAAGATGGCCTAGGCTATAAGAAGATTGCCAAGACCCTGAAACTGAGCTGCAGCACGGTGGCCAAGACCATACAGCGGTTTATCAGGACAGGTTCCACTCAGGACAGGCCTCACCATGGTCGACCAAAGAAGTTGAGGTCACGTGCTCAGCGTCATATCCAGAGGTTGTCTTTGGGAAATAGACGTATGAGTCCTGCCAGCATTGCTGCAGAGGTTGAAGGGGTGGGGGAGTCAGCCTGTCAGTGCTCAGACCATATGCCGCACACTGCATCAAATTGGTCTGCATGGCTGTCATCCCAGAAGGAAGCCTCTTCTAAAGAGGATGCACAAGAAAGACCGCAAACAGTTTGCTGAAGACAAGCAAACTAAGGACATGGATTACTGGAACCATGTCCTGTGGTCTGATGAGACCAAGATAAACTTATTTGGTTCAGATGGTGACAAGCGTTTGTGGTGGCAATCAGGTGAGGAGTACAAAGACAAGTGTGTCTTGCCTACAGTCAAGCATGGTGGTGGGAGTGTCATGGTCTGGGGCTGCATGAGTGCTGCCGGCACTGGGGAGCTACAGTTCATTGAGGGAACCATGAATGCCAACATGTACTGTGACATATTGAAGCAGTACATGATCCCCTCCCTTCAGAGACTGGGCCACAGGGCAGTATTCCAACATAATAACGATCCCAAACACACTTCCAAGGCGACCACTGCCTTGTTAAAGAAGCTGAGGGTAAAGATGATGGACTGGCCAAGCATGTCTCCAGACCTAAACCCTATTGAGCATCTGTGGGGCATCCTCAAACTGAAGGTGGAGGAGCGCAAGGTCTCTAACATCCACCAGCTCCATGATGTCGTCATGGAGGAGTAGAAGAGGACTTCAGTGGCAACCTGTGAAGCTCTGGCGACCTCCATACCCAAGAGGGTTAAGGCAGTGCTGGAAAATAATGGTGGCCACACAAAATATTGACACTTTGGGCCCAATTTGGACATTTTCCCTTAGGGGTGTACTCACTTTTGAGGGGACAGCAAATTTACACTGTTATACAAGCTGTACATTCACTACTTTACATTGTAGCAAAGTGTCATTTCTTCAGTATTGTCACATGAAAAGATATAATAAAATATATACAGAAATGTGAGGGGTGTACTCACTTCTGTGAGATACTGTATCTCAAAATGAACTGGAACAAAATGTTGTGAATCTCACAATCAATATTAGGAATTGTGTGAAACCTAAGTATATTCACAGTGATACTACATCAATATTGAAAAACAAATAGATAAATGTGAAATCCATGAGTAGTAGAAACCCAATGTGTGGTGAGTCCAAAAATTAAATGAATAGAAACCAAATGTTCATAACATCCTCTTGACGTCAAAAGTGAAAACAACTCGTGAGGAAAGTTTACAAAGTAGATAATCCACCACCAATTAGATGAAGGCTTACCAGAATGTTTGAACCCAAAGGGGGAATACGCCCATTGAGTCAAACAGGCTTGTGGTGGTACACCAAAGATGAAGGCTTCAAATCTGGCGACCTTTGATAAATGAACCAGGTAATCCCAAAAGTCTCCAAATGGCTCTCCAGGGTAGTAACCTCCAAGGTAAGATATTCATGGAGCAAGATGGATAGATTCTCCCATGCATTCATATATATAGTTGGAGAGGAAAAGAAAATGCCACATAGCGTGTTTCCATAAAAAATTAATTAAATTATTAAAGTTAAAAAAACTCACATTTGAGAAGATAAACAGCGCTTTTGGTACATCTATAATGGCAGCAGTGGAGCCCAACTTGACGCGTTTCGTCTAACTAGACATCATCTACCGGAACTTCTAGGATGGATTACACAACAAGGCTCCTACAAAGGCTTTATTAGCAAAAGTATAAACATTTGAGAAGATAAACAGCGCTTTTGGTACATCTATAATGGCAGCAGTGGAGCCCAACTTGACGCATTTCGTCTAACTAGACATCTTCTTCCGGTACTTCTAGGGTGGATTACACAACAAGGCTCCTACAAAGGCTTTATTAGCAAAAGTATAAAGTACCCCTCCTATGGAATGACCAGTGAGGGGCTTTATAAGACCTCAACGTACAGCTGGGCGAGGTCAAAGTTATACCCGCATGGGGTGTACAGGTGTTCCTTGCAGCTGTATGCAGGCAGGCCTATTCATGTCTATTGGGAGGCAGGGGCTGATTCCGATTTGCATGACCCCCGATCGCACACTGTCTGTGTTCACCGGCGTGCTCCTACTCGAGGTGTCAAATTAGGAGCAGCAGCTGATTTACCAAAGGAGTCGAGAAATCCCATGCAAATAATGATGGGAAAGTATTCACTTTTATTAGCCATTTATTGAATAAATTAACAGGGATTTGCACAGTGGTGGCCCCTCCATTAGGGGCGCGCGGCCCCCCCATCCATGCAAAGCTGGGATGAGAAACTTAGAGATCTATTAGTAAAAGTGGTACACACATTACACATTGTTAGGCACTCATTGAACCCTTTGATTGCCCTAGATGTTAACCCCTTCCCTGCCAGTGTCATTAGTACAGTGACAGCGCATATTATTATAACCGATCACTGTATTAGTGATGTCAGGGGCAATTAGTCAGTTCCCCCCCAGCTTCAGTTAGTGTCAGATTGGCCGCCGCACTATCCCAATATGAGTCGCTGGTCACCCCTGTTAGTAGTATAAAATAAAAATTCCAGTATACAGGTATATCCCATAGTTTGTAGACATAACTTTCACCCAAATCAATCAATGTACACGTATTGGGAATTTTTTTTTTTATCAAAGACATGTAGCAGAATACATTTTGGCTTAAATTTATGTAGACATTTTTTTTTATTCTTTATTATTGGATATGTTTTGAAGCTAAAAGTAAAAAAGATTGTTTTTTTTTTCATAATTTTTTTTTTTTTTTTTTTAATTTACAGTATATCGCAAAAAATAAAAAAATGCAGAGGTGATCAAATACCACCAAACGAAAGCTCTATTTGTGTGAAAAAAAAAAAAATGTTGTTTGGGTATAGCGTTGCATGACCGCGCAATGGTCAGTTATCCTTTGTTCACACTGAAGGCGGGTTTGAAATTGTGCTGCGAGTTCAGCTGAACTCGTACAATTTCAAATCCGCATTTCAGTGCGAGTTCGGGGGGGGTGGGGGTGGGGGGAGATTTGAAAGACATCTGTGCGGGTTACTGCATACATGTCTATTGGAATCGCCCCCCCCCCCCCCCCCCCAAGTTGCCAAAAGTAGTGCAGGAACTACTTTTGTAAATTGATGTGGCGCCGCAAAATCAGCGTCGCTCCGATCGGGACAGTGCCGTTGCCGGAAATAGGCTGAGTTTTAAAAATACAGCGAAACCTCGTATTGCGAGTAATCCAAGGTACTACTATAAATATGGTATTCCGCACTCGGAAAGGTGTGTTGGCTGCTGCCCACCCCAGCTAAAACCACGGGTGTGGATTTAGAGAAAACTTGGAAGGAGGAAAGGGGTAAAGTGGCGCTGCTATATAAAAATGTGAAGTATTAATTAAATAAGTGATATCCCTTTTAAGTGACACGAAAAACGCACTGATATGTCAATATATAAAGTGTGTCACAAGTCTGCTGTGCAATGGCATCTGGTAATAACTGTAAACAAATAAAGTGCTCAAGTGCTAATGACATAAGGCAATAACAAATAAATGTCCGTTAGGCCTCTTTTGCACTTGTGCGACTTGTCCCACGACTTAGGACTGCAAAGTCGCATGACAAGTCGTACCCCATGATTCCCAATGATAACCATTCATATCTGTGCGACTTCAAGTCGCACCGACTTCAAAGTAGTCCCTGTACTACTTTGGTCCGACTTTAATGCGAGTAAGAGGTCCATAGAGGTCCAAGTTTACACAGGAATTCCCTGAAATCGCGGCAAAACCGCGTCAAAATCACGGTCGCAAAGAATCGTGCGGCTTTCAAGTCGCGGCAGTGTGAAAGGGGGCCTAAGGCTCCATACACACACCTAGGCGTTTTTTTGGGCGTTTTTCTGCTCTAAGCCTCAGCTCTTAAAAGGCCCGACAAGCCAAATCCCATTCGTTTCAATGGCCCCTGTTCACATCTGAGCGTTTTGTCGCCTGAAGCAAAATGCCCATTGCTCAAAAAAAGTGCAGGAGCTTCTTTTTTTTTGGCAGATTGCAGGCATTTTATTCCTTTTCATTGGTGACCTTTTAACCTTGAAACGCCTGTACAAAAAACGCTGCAAAACTCTGCAAAAAACGCCCGAAAAAACGCCTGTAAAATATCAAGACCTAGATGTGAACAGAGCAGAGCCTGACTGTAAACACATAAAGTGCTCAAGTGCTAATGATATAAGGCAATAACAAATAAATGTCCGTTTCCTTTAAGGCCCCTTTCACACTTGTGCGACTTGTCCTGCGACTTGGGACTGCAAAGCCGCATGTCAAGTCGTACCCCATTTTTTTTTTTATTTCCAATGCGTGCTGTTCATATCTGTGCGACTTCAAGTCGCACCGACTTGTACTACTTTGATCCGACTTCGATGCGAGTTGAGGTCCATAGACCATAGGCATTCCCTGAAAGCGCATCAAAATCGTGTCAAAATCGCGGCCGCAAAATCGTTGCAAAATTGCACAATTTTGAAGTCGTGGTAGTGTGAAAGGGGCCTAAAAGTGTTCAATACATAAACAAGTCCGTAGCAAATTTCAGTTCACAATTCCAGGTATGTAATAATCTTCAGAAAAGTGACTGGTCCTTGAATGAGTATTGTGATATATAAATCAAGAAAAAATGGTGACTCTTCACACGTGCCCCGCCCCCCCCCTCGGGTCCGCACTCACTAAATAGATATACCCCCTGCAGGGGGAATAAGCCTCACAGTCAGCTCTCTGTCTCTATCTTCCCTCCTTGTCACCCATAATGTGCGATCGCATGTAAGTGGGCAAAGAAAAAGGACATCCCATCGTGTAAATCCGTATAATTACATTTTATTTGATAAAAGTTCATAAAAATCACTTCCAAATAGTGCTAGGAGATAATATAAAGCTGTATGTAAGTTTGTATGGGACGCCTTTGCGTTCCACAGACCAGAAATTTCCAAACTGGAAGTGACTTAGTGATGCTGTAAGTCTTACCCTACGCGTTTCGTCATGCAGACGTCATCAGGAGCTGCGCCAACTTCGTAACCTCACGTCCTTTATACCGTGCGGTTGCCCAGCAGACCGTACCTATCAGCGGACATGTTTAGATAGAATCAAGTGTATCAGGCTTCCGACAAAGGTATTAACAATGATTTGATCAGCCACTAGCATACACCTGACCGAGGCCGTGTTTCTCGGCACTCCCTGTATTAACTACTCCAATACCGGGCACTTACACCCCCTTCCTGCCCAGGCCAATTTTCAGCTTTCAGCGCTGTCGCTGTTTATATGACAATTGCGCGGTCATGCTACACTGTACCCATACAGAATTTTTATCATTTTGTTCCCACAAATAGAGCTTTCTTTTGGTGGTATTTGATCACCTCTGGGATTTTTATTTTTTGCTAAACAAATAAAGAAATACTGAAAATTTTGACAAAAAAAAGTTTTTTCTTTGTTTCTGTTATAAAAGTTTGTAAATAAGTGAGTTTTCTCCTTCACTGATGGGCACCGATGGGCACTGATAAGGTGGTACTGATGGGCACTGATGAGGTGGCATCAGTGAGGTGGCACTGATGATGGGCACTGATAGGTGGCATTGATAGGTGGCACTGATATGCAGCACAGATGGACACTCATAGGTGGCACTGATGGGCACTGATAGACGACACTGGGCACTGAAAGGCTGCATTGATGGGTAGTTATGGGTGGCACTGATGGGTACTTATGGGTGGCACTGATGGCCACAAATAGGCGGCACTGGGCACTGCTAGGTGGGCACTGATGAGCATGGATGGGCACTGATAGGTGTCACTGATGGACAATGAAAGGTGGCACTGATGGGCATCACTGATAAGGAGGCACTGGCAGGCATTAGTGATTTGCACCATTTGTGGGCACTGATTTGCGCCATTTGTGGGCACAGATTGGCATCCCTGGTGGCCATGGGTGGCATACCTGGTGGTTATACCCTGTTTCCCCGTAGGTGAAGGCTGCAATATAAGCCCTACTCCCCAAATAAGCCCTACCCTGTTTCCCCAAGAATAAGCCCTACCCTGAAAATAAGACCTACAAGGACTTTAACTAGAGCTTATTTTGGGGGTAGGGCTTATATTGCAGCCATCACCGACAATCACGCTAGGTCTTATTTTCGGGGAAACAGGGTAAGTGGTGGCCATCCCTGGCGGTCCTGGTTGGGCATCCTTGGGGGGGGGCTGTGCTGATAATCAATGAGCGCAGACCCCCCCTATCCGGAGAGCCACCGATCGACTCTTCTCTACTCGCGCCTGTCAGACGCGAGTGAGGAAAAGCCGGTCAACGGCTCTTCCTGTATACATTGTGATCAGCTGTGATTGGACACGGCTGATCACGTGGTTAAGAGTCTCCGTCAGTTACCATTAAAAAAAAAAAAAAAAGAGTCTCCGTCAGACTCTTTACCGAGATCGGAGTTGCGGTGTGCGGGCTTGCGGCGGCTTGTTATCCCGATCACATCATATGACGTCCGGTCAGGATAACAGAACCACATTGCCGACGTCATATTGCTATATGGTTAAGGCCCCCTACTGGTCAAATTGCATGTAAAATCGCACCGATGTGAACGAGGGGCTTAAAAGTGACGCAGTGCCGTATCGCAAAAAAAAAAAAAAGCGGCCTGGTCATGAAGGGGGGTAAATCTTCCAGAGGTCAAGTGGTTAATACCGCTTTAATCACCAGACCTGATCATTTTGTGCGATATAAAAGGATGCTTTAGCGTGTTTCAATAGCCCAATAAGAGGGAACAAACAAGCCCGGCCGTCTGCTTTGCCTTCTGCTAAGTATTCTGCTAAGTATTTCTCTCAGCTCTGTAGTATAAGTATCCATCACGGGGATGTTGCGTTTCTTTTTAATTAACGAATGTGAAATGTTACTCTGCTGATGTAAACGATAAGAGGCTCGGGGCTTTTAGAACTGCTGAAGTCACAAGTGCACACTTGGAATGACGCAGAGTTCAATAAAGAAACTCAATAAGGTATTCTATTAAAGAGAACGTATTTCACCCATTCGGTTTGGATTAGATGCATTGGAGGATATTTACTTCTTTTGCTGATTAACCTTTTATTTTTGTTAATTTAAAGCGGTAGTAAACTCTCTCAGTCAACATGGACTATCTAGAACCTTGATGCTGCTAGCGTTACTAAATAGATAGGAAGATGTTTTATATATATATATATATTTACATTTCTTCAGTTACTTCCTGGTTGCTGGCCTAGGCCAAAATGATGTCATACATTACAAGAGAATCTTCATGGGAGTAACTAGAACAAGGAAGGAAACGGTTCTATTCCTATATGCCCACATCCTATATTCCATAAACAGAACCAAAAATGTGTGCAGCAAAGAACTTTAACCACTTAAAGAGGAGTTCCAGTCAAAAAAAAAAATTAAAAGTCAGCAGCTACAAATACTGCAGCTGCTGACTTTTAATTGGACACTTACTTGTCCCAGGGTCCAGCCCCGCTCGTGTCCCCCTCCGTTCGGCGGCGCCTGCATTGCAACTGTGGGCGCCGGGCTGTGGCTTCACAGCCTGGCACCCACTGCGCATGTGCGAGCGGCGCCGCGCGCCGTGATTGGCCGCTCAGTCACCTGGGACCTGTAATGGGTCCCAGATGATTGACAGGAGGGAGGGAGCAGAGCGGAGCCCTTCCTGTGCCGAGGGGGAAGTGATGTCACCAGCCCAGGCACTGGAAGGGGCAGACTACGAGGGACCCCCTAGCAACAGGCATTTAGAGGTAAGTTAAAAAAAAAAAATATCCAAATGTTTTTTTGGGGTTTTTTTTTTAGGATTTTTCATGTATTTTTGTTTTTTTGGGTGGAACCCCACTTTAAGGTCCGCCCCGCGTACATCATATATACTGCGGCAGGGCGGCCTATAAGCGCAAAATCACGTTCCTGTACGGGATCCCTCGGATCTGACTCTGGGGCGCGCGCCGCGCTCCCACGCGGCCGCCAGGACCACACCGATCATTCGTAGGAGAGGCAGAACGGCAGTCTGTCTAGGTAAACAAAGCCGACCGCTCTTCTGTCAGAGAGGGAGAGAGAGATCTTGTCTTCCTGGATCATCTTCCCTTACTTAAGATGGCCACAGCTCAAAATGCTAGGGGGATGTTTTACAAAGTAGTTTCTCAAAAAAATAAAGCATAGAGACGCAGATGGATGGGGGAGTTCGCTTTTATCATTAAAAAAAAAATTGAATTCAATAGCATTTTCAGTTTGTGGTAGACACGGGCAATTCGTTTCGGTCTGAATATAAATTCGGACAAGTTTTTGGTTATTCCGACATTCAGATGTATCCAGATCTCTGAATGAAATAGTATCGAATTTCATTGAAATTATTTTAATTAAATTTGGTGTATTTGTTTTCTAACAAATTCCAAATTTTCAGGAATGATTTGAATTGGGATTGGTCGAAAAATGAGCGACCGGTTCTAATTCTGTGTGAAGAATAGCTGGTTGCTAAGGAGTGGGCCGTGTAGCCGGGCGCCGCGTCCTTAACTCATCAGCTATCAGTGGGACAGCTGAATTTAAACAAAAGAATGCCGGCATTGAAAAACTCTGAAAAGTGGGGTCCACTTCCCAGTCCAGATCAGGCCCTTCGGGTCTGGTATTGATTTTAAGAGAAACCCCCACATCAAAATAAAAAAAAAAACGACATGGGACCCCCCCAAAATCCATAAGTTTCCATGTTAACATTTCAGCTGTCAGTGGGGAAGCCCGCTGGCAGCTGATGAGTCATCGGTTGTTAACCACTTAAGGACCCGAGCCTCTTTTTTAAATGTGTTGTTTACGAGTTAAAAACATTATTTTTGCTAGAAAATTACTTAGAAAAAAAATGTATAACCTTTGGGGGTTCTAACACCCTAGAGAATAAAATGGCGGTCGTTGCAATACATTCTGTCACACCGTATTTGCGCAGCGGTCTTACAAGCGTACTTTTTTTTTCTTTTAAATACACTTTTTTGAATGAAAAAATAAGACAACAGTAAAGTTAGCCCATTTTTTTTTATATTGTAAAAGATGATGTTATGCCAAGTAAATTGATACCCAACATGTCACGCTTCAAAATTGCGCCCGCTCGTGGAATGGCGACAAACTTTTACCCCGCTAGTGCCAAACTGGATCCAAAATGTGCTGTTGACATATAAAACACATTGCGCCTTATTTAGCACAAGACACATAATTACAAAGTGTGGTGGAGCAACAGTGTTTGCCTATTGGCACTAAATCTTCTTTGTGGAGTCCAAGTACAGATTGTATATGTACTTAACGGCTTTAATAATATGAGACTGGGATTAGCTGACCAGAAGCTCACATTGGCCTACTAATGCCCTCAGACGGTCCAGCCATTCTCCCAAATGCTTGAATTGCCAGATTGCCATTGGAGGCCTAAGACCCGATGACGTAGAGTGGTATGAATGGGTCTGGCCTTGCAGATGGTGAAGGTCATACAAATGTTTGTAGATTGGCTCGAGTAGCAAAATTCATCTCCAGTTCTGATGCATTCAGAGGTTTGATTATTACGGTTCAGTATCTCCCAACATACCAAAAACTAAAACTGAGCCATTTCAATGAATGCTCCTTTTTTTGTGAGCCTGGGCAAAAATAAAACACCAGGTGAACCCAAAATGTTTATTTGACCACACACAACAAAAGTGTACTTGGGATGTGTTATATGGTCCCCTCCTAAAGAGAAAGAATTCTTCCCTGACTCCCTCGGGGTTCGAGACTCCTGACGGGACAAGGCTCACTCTAGTCCACCTAGCCAAAAGATCCTTAAGATCAGCTGAAGCTGAACAACAAGTACTAGGTGAGGGGCTTTCCAAAAAAGAAACCCCCAAGGTAGGGGGGGAAGGAATCTAAGGCCACACACCCTCCCCCTATACTTCAGAGTAGGCCCAAAGCCCCACACCCTACTATCCTTGAGTGAAGAAGAACACACATATAACTACAGGTGACATACACTTGAAGAAAAAAGTTAAAAAGCTACCAGTATATGTGCAGTGTCTAGGCTTTGTGGCTTGGTAACAAAAACTTCCTCGGTCTCGACCAAAAATGGATTTTTAAAACAGCTTACCTGTAAAATCCTTTTCTTGGAGTACAGGCTCCTGATTTGATAGTGCTACCTTGTCTGGCTGAGGGCTGGAAAGGCAAAGAGCCTGTGGTGTCAATCGCAAACTGAGAATAGAACAATGAAGGGTGCCAGAGTAACATTATGGGTTTGGCCCCACTGTGTGAAACAGAACTTTGGCAGCAATACCCAAGGGGTTCTTCTGCACTAGGCCTCATGGGTTGGGCCTTTTCTTTATCGTACATCACGGGACACAGAGCTCCATAATAATGACTATGTGGGTTATACACTTACCTTCAGGTGATTGGACACTGGCAACCAATAGTAAGACGGTTCCTCCCATATAACCCCTCCTATACAGGAAGTGCCTCAGTTTTGTAACAAGCATTGACGATCCCAGAAAGAGGGGAGGGACCTCTGTGTCCCGTGATGTACTCCAAGAAAAGGATTTTACAGGTAAGCTGTTTTAAAAATCCGTTTTTCTTTATCGTACATCACGGGACACAGAGCACCATAATAATGACTATGTGGGATGTCCTAAAGCAATGCAACTGAGGGGGGGGGCACATTATCCCTAAGCCCAATGGGCCTAAGATTATAAAGCAGCCTGCAACACGCTGTGGCCAAAAACAGTCTATTTTTGAGATCTCACGTCCACCTGGTAAAACCTGGTGAACGTATGAACTGAAGACCAAACGGCTGCTTTGCAAACCTAAGCCATAGACACCTGCTGGCGTACTGCCCATGATGCACTAACCCCTCTAGTGGAGTGTGCTCTTAAATCCCGGGGTGGAACCCTGCGCTTTAATCCATACGCCTGGACAATAGTCTGGCAAATCCACCTGGATATAGATGAACTTGTTGCCGGCTGTCCTTTTTTAGGACCCTCAGGCAAGACAAAAAATAGTCAGTTTTCCGAAAAAGGAGTTGACATTTCCAAGTAAACTTTTATCGCTCTCACCACATCCAGTGAGTGAAGTGACCTTTCCTCCCTAGTTTTAGGGTTTTGAAAAAAGGAAGGTAAAATAATATCCTGATTCAAATGAAATTTGGACACTACCTTCGGTAGAAAATCCAGACGAGGACGCAGGACCACTCTGTCCTGATGAAGAACCATAAAAGGTTCCTTGCAAGAAAGGGCGGCCAATTCTGACACCCTTCTAGCTGATGTTATAGCCACTAGGAAAACTAATTTCCTGGTCAATAGAACAAAAGGAATATGCCTAATAGGTTCAAAGGGTTGACTCTGTAAGGCTGACAGTACCAAACTTAGGTCCCAAGGACATAAAGGTGGTTTAAGCGGTGTGTTACTCCCTTGACAAAGGTTCGCACCAAAGAATGGGATGCAATTGGTCTTTGGAAAAAAAACGATAAGGCCGAAATCTGTCCCTTGATTGTCCCTAAAGCAAGCTGCAAGTCTACTCCTGTTTGGAGAAAGGCGAGAACTCCTCCAATTGTATACCTACGAGGGTTCCATTTCCTTTTCTCACACCAAGAAATGTATGACTTCCAGACTCTATAATAGATAGCTCTAGAAACTGACTTTCTAGCATTTATCAAAGTGGACAAGACTGAACCCATAATACCACGGTCTTTCAATAGTCTGGTCTCAATAGCCAGGCCATCAAATTCAGCGACCGTAAAGAAGGGTAGAATATGGGCCCTTGAGACAGCAGGTCTGGGCGGCAAGGAAGGACCAACGGGTCCCCTACTGCCAACTTTACAATCTCCGAATACCATGATCTCCTGGGCCACGCTGGGGCCACTAAGATCACTGGCCTCTGTTCCTCCAGTATTCTGCATAGTAAGTGCGGCAGAATCTGGATCGGAGGAAAGGCATATATCAGAGAATACTGATCCCAAGGAACCACTAATGTGTCTATCCCGACAGCAAGGGGACCAACGGGTCCCCTACTGCCAACTTTACAATCTCCGAATACCATGATCTCCTGGGCCACGCTGGGGCCACTAAGATAACTGGCCTCCGTTCCTCCCGTATTCTGCATAGTAAGTGCGGCAGAATCTGGATCGGAGGAAAGGCATATATCAGAGAATACTGATCCCAAGGAACCACTAATGCGTCTATCCCGACAGCAAGGGGACCAACGGGTCCCCTACTGCCAACTTTACAATCTCCGAATACCATGATCTGCTGGGCCACGCTGGGGCCACTAAGATCACTGGCCTCCGTTCCTCCCGTATTCTGCATAGTAAGTGCGGCAGAATCTGGATCGGAGGAAAGGCATATATCAGAGAATACTGATCCCAAGGAACCACTAATGCGTCTATCCCGACAGCAAGCGGATCCTTGGTCCTGGATAGAAACCTGTCCATTGAATCTGGATGCCAGCAGATCCACCTCTGGGGTCCCCCAGTATTGGCAGATCTGTAGAAACACCTCGGGATGCAGGGACCATTCTCCTGGTAACAATTTCTGGCGACTCAGGAAATCCGCCTGCCAATTGTCCACCCCCGGGATAAACACTGCCGACAGAAACGGCACATGATTTTCTGCCCAGGTTAGAATATGATCTACCTCTCTTTGGGCTGCCCGACTCCTGGTACCTCCCTCGTGGTTGATATATGCCACTACTGTGGAGTTGTCGGACTGGACTCTGACAGGAAGCCCTCACAACCTGGACGTCCAGAATCGCAGGGCCAGACGAGCTGCCCGAATCTCTAGTAGATTGATGGGCAGAGTCATCTCTGTCTGGGACCATACTACCTGAACAGATGCTTCCTCTAGGACTGCTCCCCAGCCGAGAAGACTGGCATCCGTAGTTACCACTTTCCAGACTACAGGTGGGAAAGACTTCCTCCTTTTTAAGTTGCTGGTTCTTAACCACCAAGAGAGGTTCCATAGGACCTGTGGAGATAGAACCATAGGCTGATCCAGGGTTCGAACTGACTTGTCCCAGGCTTTTAGAATACTGTTCTGGAACACTCTGGAGTGGAACTGTGCATATGGCACTGCGCTGAAAGATGACACCATCTTGCCCAGTAATCTCATGCACAGCCGACAGAAGGGGCTAATTCTCTTTTCACCTTCTGTACAAGTTCCACTATGGAGGCGACCTTTAAGGGCAGAAGGAACACTTTTTCTTGGGCGGTGTCCAAGAGCAGACCCAGATACACCAAGGCTTGGGTCGGACAAAGAGCCGACTTGTTTAAATTTAGTACCCAACCTAGGCGTTGTAAGACGCGACTGTACTTAACACGTTTTGAATTAGAGTAGGGCGAGAGCATTCCCTTAGAAGTAGATCGTCCAGATATCCCATTATGGAGACTCCTTGAGATCTTAGGGAAGCCAACACTGAGGCCAGAACCTTTGTGAAGACCCTGGGGGCCATGGCTAGACCGAAAGGTAATGCCACAAACTGGAAATGACTGCCCTCTACAGCGAAGCGTAAAAACCTTTGGTGTGGACCGAAGATCGGCACATGAAGGTACGCATCCTTGATATCTATGGATGCTAAATAGTCTCCCCTTCTTAGGGACCTTATGACCGAGCGAACCGACTCCATGCGGAAGGATCGGACGTCTACAAAGAAGTTGAGAGCCTTGAGGTCCAAAATGGGCCTTACTTCCCCATTTGGTTTCGGCACGGTGAAAAGGTTTGAGTAAAACCCCCTGAACCTTTCCACGTGCGGGACCTTTACAATTACCCCTTGCATCAGCAAATGGTGTAAAGCTAGGAATAGGCATCTTCTTTTCTCTGGATCCACTGGGACCCTTGAATGTAGAAAACGGTTCGGGGGAACCTCCCGGAACTGTATTTTGTAACCGTTCTTTACAGTGGAAATGACCCACCTGTCTTGAACCAGTTCCTCCCAGGCCTCCCCAAACAGCCGATGCCTGCCCCCCACCCGTGAGAGCGGGGGGCGCCCCTTCACAAGGTAGACTTGGAGTTGGGCTTGGGTGGCTTTTGGGTCCAGGGTTTTTTCTGACCTTGTGGTCTTTTAAACCCCGACGGCTGAGGCCGTCGATACCGCTTAGGGGAAGAGGCACCAGGCCCTGGGGGATTAGGAATTTTATAAGAGGGCTGCTTCCCCTTCTTTTTAATAGGAAGCAAAGCGCTCTTTCCTCCTGAGATCTTTTGGATATATTTATCCAGATCATCACCAAACAGGCGCTCTCCATGAAAAGGAAAGGCAGCAAGTAGCCTTTTACATGGTGTCTCAGCAGACCAGTTCTTTAGCCACAATACTCTGCACATATGAACTGATAACGCAAAACGAGACATCTGTTGAATAGAGTCCTTTAAGGTGTCTACCGCAAAACACAATGCATGAGGAATCTCTGATAGCTCCTCAGCAGATTCCCCTTGGCAAGGTATGTTCTTTACTATCCTCTTAAAGCGATCCTTTAAGGATTGACAAATCCCAATAGCTGCAATAGCAGGCAGAACTGCTGCACTGGCAACTGAGAAGGAGGCCTTCAATAGGGACTCTAGCTTTTTATCAGCTGGATCCTTGAAAACCTGGGCATTATCCACTGGACAGGTTAAATTCTTATTTACAGAAGATATGGCAGCGTCTACCAAAGGTGTGCTCCATTTCTACCTAACCTTTTACTCCATAGGGTTTAACACAGAAAACCTTTTGGGAGGTAAGTATATCCTGTCAGGATGTTCCCAGTCCGCGTAAATCACCTGCTCCAGTAACGGATGCAAGGGAAAAGCTTGGGAAATTTGCTTAGGACGCAAAGATCCCAAAGTAGAACAGGAGAGTGCAGACTCCTGAACCGGGGTGTAACTTAAACCCTATTCGTACCATCTCCATTAGAGATTGGATAAACAATTTCTGGGAATGGGTGGCTGACATAGGTTCTTCAGAGCCAGAGTCCTCAGCCGAGGAATCTTCAGCCTCCCCTACGTCCTGGTCCTTTAAGACCAACTCCTCCGGATCCTCTGCCCATTCTGGTTCCAGGTCACCTGGAGCCATCTGGCTATAAGAGTCCTGGGGCTCTAGTGACTCCCCACTTGGCCCAGGCTCAGGGGAGGGAGATCTATTTTGCTTCCTTCCCCCCTGTTTTACTGAGGCAATCATGCCAGCTATCTTGCCTTCCAGGCCTGCTAAGGCAGATGCCAAATCATCCTTAGTAACATAAGCCGAGGCAGGTACATTGGTAGTGGCTACTATACCTGACAAGTGCAATGGCTCAGCCAGGTCAGAAGCCGCAGGTCCTTCAGTAGAGACTGAGGCTGCATCAGTATGGGGTTGGTCTCCTGCTATTTGTGGAGGGACCTTTACCCCTGGGCTTGCCTTGTTCCCTGTTCCTCGTCTTTTGGAAGACATTGCTTACATACGAGAAACACCAAGGAGTACTCCCCACAAACTAACCAAAGTAACCAAAACTGCAGTGTTTATCCTCATGACACAACACAGGAAGCACCTCCATGGTTAACAGAGGACAGAATTGAAATTAGACTCGAGAAACTTAACATTAATAAATCACCGGGACCAGATGGCTTGCATCCGAGGGTACTTAGGGAACTCAGTCAAGTGATTGCCAGACCGTTGTTCCTAATTTTTACAGACAGTCTATTGACTGGAATGGTACCAGCTGATTGGAGAAAAGCCAATGTAGCACCAATATTTAAAAAGGGCCCAAAATACATCCCTGGGAATTACAGACCAGTTAGCCTAACATCAATAGTATGTAAACTCTTGGAGGGGATGATAAGGGACTATATACAAGATTTTAGTAATAAGAACGATATCATTAGCAGTAATCAGCATGTATTCATGAAGAATCGTTCTTGCCAAACCAATCTATTAACCTTCTATGAGGAGGTGAGTTGCCATCTAGATAAAGGAAGGCCCGTAGACGTGGTGTATCTGGATTTTGCAAAAGCATTTGACACAGTTCCCCATAAACGTTTACTGTACAAAATAAGGTCAGTTGGCATGGACCATAGGGTGAGTACATGGATTGAAAACTGGGCACAAGGGCGAGTTCAGAGGGTGGTGATAAATGGGGAGTACTCTGAATGGTCAGTGGTGGGTAGTGGGGTCCCCCAGGGTTCTGTGCTGGGACCAATCCTATTTAATTTGTTTATAAACGACCTGGAGGATGGGATAAACAGTTCAATCTCTGTATTTGCAGACGATACTAAGCTAAGCAGGGCAATAACTTCTCCGCAGGATGTGGAAACCTTGCAAAAAGACCTGAACAAATTAATGGGGTGGGCGACTACATGGCAAATGAGGTTCAATGTAGAAAAATGTAAAATAATGCATTTGGGTGGCAAAAATATGAATGCAATCTATAGACTGGGGGGAGAACCTCTGGGGGGAATCTAGGATGGAAAAGGACCTGGGGGTCCTAGTAGATGATAGGCTCAGCAATGGCATGCAATGCCAAGCTGCTGCTAATAAAGCAAACAGAATATTGGCATGCATTAAAAGGGGGATCAATGCAAGAGATAAAACGATAATTCTCCCGCTCTACAAGACTCTGGTCCGGCCGCACCTGGAGTATGCTGTCCAGTTCTGGGCACCAGTCCTCAGGAAGTATGTACTGGAAATGGAGCGAGTACAAAGAAGGGCAACAAAGCTAATAAAGGGTCTGGAGGATCTTAGTTATGAGGAAAGGTTGCAAGCACTGAACTTATTCTCTCTGGAGAAGAGACGCTTGAGAGGGGATATGATTTCAATTTACAAATACTGTACTGGTGACCCCACAATAGGGATAAAACTTTTTCGCAGAAGAGAGTTTAATAAGACTCGTGGCCACTCATTACAATTAGAAGAAAAGAGGTTTAACCTTAAACTACGTAGAGGGTTCTTTACTGCAAGAGCGGCAAGGATGTGGAATTCCCTTCCACAGGCGATGGTCTCAGCGGGGAGCATTGATAGCTTCAAGAAACTATTAGATAATCACCTGAATGACCGCAACATACAGGGATATATATTGTAATACTGACACATAATCACACACATAGGTTGGACTTGATGGACTTGTGTCTTTTTTCAACCTCACCTACTATGTACCATGTAACTATGTAACTATAACCAGTCCTTAACCTGTCACCGCTGTCCAAGACCATCCGATTCACGTGCCCACCGTTCGTTCCACGCCCGCCAGGAGCTCAATGCTATAAACCCTAGCATGGGATCGAGCGTGCGCCTCAGCGGCCGGCGACCCGCCCACCGCGTGGCGCCATGACGTGGACAGCTGCGCACACCAGCAGCGCACTCACACGCCGGCGGCGCACACGCGATGGACGCGCGCATGCGCACTCGCCTGTAAATTTCAAAAAGCGCACCAATCGGCCTCTGTAACCCTGGACATTGAATCAAGGATCACTGGTAGTTTTGAACATAACAGGGGAAAGTACATATATATATATAATGAACCCCAACAGGGAGTACTCACCATCCCAAGCAGCAGGGCCTGTCTTACCAGGCCCAATCTTCCCCCGTCACGGCGGGTAGCGCCTCTATGGACCTTCAGGGACCGGGTCCCCCATATATTGGGATCCACACCCCTGGACCTGTAAAGCACTCTTTGTGGTTTCCTTGGGCAAGTTTGACCAGGAATACCAACTTTTAACAAGGGTCCAGGGCCTAAAAAGGACACATTACAAGCAATACCTCGTTCTTGAGCCGAGGTTCGGGTACCATCCACTTTAGCTTAGTAAGCCATCCGAATGGATCCGATTATAACGTCCTCAGTGGGACATTCTTTGAAGAAACTGAAGAGCTTCAACAGCCATGACCATCACCTTCAGGACACTGGTGAAAAAACGGAGGCACTTCCTGTATACGAGGTGTTATATGGGAGGAACCATCTTACTATTGGTTGCCAGTGTCCAATCACCTGAAGGTAAGGGTATAACCCACATAGTCATTATTATGGTGCTCTGTGTCCCGTGATGTACGATAAAGAAAAGACCCAACCCATGAGGCCCAGTGCAGAAGAACCCTTTGGGTATTGCTGCCAAAGTTCTGTTTCACACAGTGGGGCCAAACCCATAATGTTACTCTGGCACCCTTCATTGTTCTACTCTCAGTTTGCGCTTGACACCACAGGCTCTTTGCCTTCCCAGCCCTCAGCCAGACAAGGTAGCACTATCAAATCAGGAGCCTCTCGGAATCCTCCACACCAGTGAAATAATCCAGACCTCCACCTTACCCAGTGAATGATTCATTTGGTTTCTTTCCCATTGGGAAGATCCCTCAGGACCCCCCCATAATTTTAAATATTGTTCCTTATCCTCGAAAACTTACTGTGTTCTGTGTAATGAATCCTTAGGCTCTGTTTCCACTACTGCGAGTTGTTGTGCGACTTGACACATGTGAAGTCACATGACAAGTCAAAATCCATGCATTTCAATGGTCCCTGTTCTAATTGGTGCGACTCAAGTCGCAGCGACTCCAAAAAAAGTTTTTTGCACTACTTTTTTCCGACTTCAGTGCGACTTGTTCTCGCATGGTTCTCACCGGTCGCATGACATTGCATCAAAAATCGCATTGCAAAGTCACACTGTAAATCGCGCGACTTTGGGGTCACAATGCTGGAAACCTAACCTAACAGTGAGCCTTAAGACGTTTTAGTGTTCAGAGATCATAATTGTCCCATCGAGTCAGGGGAAGATGAGTCTGTAGGATGAATTTTCCTGGCCAGACTTTAGTGTTTTTTACCCTAGACAGCCAGCTCACATTGTACTTTCCCTCCATCCTCTATAACAGGGGTCTCCAAACTGTGGCACTGTTCCTCCTACTGATATGAGGCACTATTCCTCCAACTGACACCAATAGCGGGGAATAACTTCTGCCACTGACACTAATGATGGGGTACTATTCCTCCCACTAATATCAATGATGGGGCAGTATTCCCCCCAGGAATACCAATGATGGGGCAGTATTCCTCCCAGAAATACCAATGATGGGGCAGTATTCCTCCCAGGAATACTAATGATGGGGGACTATTCCTCCCAGAAATACCAATGATGGGACACTATTCCTCCCAGACATACCAAAGATCTTTATAGGCAGTTTGATTCCCTCCCTTTTGCAATTGTTGTCGATTTTTGAGTTCATATTTAGTTTTGCTGCACTGCTTCGACAGGGACCATAATGAACAAGGCTAGATGAGTTCTTTGCTTCATGAGCAAGTACAGTAGCATAGGGGTTAGCACATATTCCTCAGTTCATATCACATTCAGAACACTACCTGCATTGAGTTTACAGGATGGATTTTTCTGGCCAGTGACTAGTGTTTCTACCCTAGGCAGCCAGCTCATACTGTACTACTCCTCCTTCCCCTGTAGCAGTGGTCTCCAAACTGCGGGCCGGGGGGCCAGATGCGGCCCTTTGCTTGCCTTTTTTCGGGGCCCTTGGGATAGTTTTCATCCCACATATTCGAGACACTCTCCTGCCCACTGACACAAACAATGGGGCATAATTCCTGCCACTGACATCAACAATGGGGCACTATTCCTCTACCAAAGATGGGACACTGTTTACTCCCACTGATACTGGAAAAATACTCCTATTCCCACTGGCCACAGTCCGCCCCCCTTAAGTCTGAAGGACATTAAATTGGTCCTTTGTTTAGAAAGTTTGGAGACCCCTGTCCTATAGGTATAGGTATGCAAGTTCAACCAATGACAACTTGCATGTTTGTATAGCATTCAATCTTGAAAACTCCGGTCTTTGGCTCCCACCACTTGCTTGAGGCAAGCACCGGCATGAGGAAACAATTTCTTTTGCATCCCTCTTGCCAGTGCTTGCCTCAGGCAAGTGCTGGGACCCGGAGACAGGCACTTGCTAGCAAAGTAGCTGTCTCCTTGTAATCTGTCCGACATCACAGCTAGCAAGGGAATGACTGCTTTGCTAGTGAGCACCTGACTTTGGCTTCCAACACTTCCCCGAGGCAGGCACCGGCAGGAGGAATGCAGAGGGAGGTGCTTCCTAATGGCGGTGCTTGGCTTGGGAGACAGAGGGAGGCACTTGCTAGCAAAGCAAACATTTCTTTGCTAGTGTTGGGCAGCTGTGTGCTGGGGTGGGGGGGGGGCGCCCTATGCAACATCACAGCTAGCTTTACAGGGCACCTAGAGAATTGGAGCCAAGTACAGTGGAACCTTGGTTAACGAGTAACGCGGTTAACGAGCGTTTTTGAAAGACGAGCAACTTTTTTTTTTTTTTTTTTAATTCTGACTGTGCGAGTGTTGTCTCGAAAAAACAAGCAGAATTCAAGCTAATGGGGTGTGCAGTACTGCATTTGGCCAGTGGTGCGGGGGGGCCGGTGACACTTGGAACGGTTCTCGGAATCACTCGGAAATACTCGGAAACGCTCGGAAATACTCAGTTCCCAAGTGTTTCCGAGCTTTTCCGTGGCTTTCTGAGTTCAGCTAAGCTGTCCCCGAGTATTTCTGAGGCTCTCCAGCGCCCCCCCCCACCTCTGGCCACATGCGGGATTGCATGCAATAGAAGTCAACGCGGAACAAATTATCTTTGTTTCCATTGACTTGGGGAAACTTGCTTTGATATGCGAGTGCTTTGGATTACAAGCATTCTCCTGGAACGGATTAAGCTCGTAATCCAAGGTTCCACTGTACTACATATACCTTGGTAACGGAATACGGAATACTGTAAAAAAAAAAAAAAAAAAAGAGATAACTTCTTCTTTAAGCCTCAGCCTCTTGCATTTGCTGCTGATTTTGGGGTTCAGATATGGCCTTGCTGCACTCCTTCCGCAGGGGCCGTAATGACAGTATACATTATCATTAACTGAAAAAAAAAAAGCCATGATGAGCACTTTGCGTCATGAAGACCATTGAGAGGATGATCCAGTTGTTTGTTTCCCGTTGTGCTACCAAATGCTAAATAAAATCAATGTCTTAACAGTGTGTGGATGAAGGACCACATTATAAGGAGCAGAAGCGTCGTCGTGTCGTTTCTAATATTTCAGCTTAATGAAAGCTTCTGTCATTAAAGCACACAAGTTGTAGCTGAGTCAGAGCTGAAGATGGTTCTAAAGTGGCAAATTATGTGTCAGTGGTTGAAAAATCTGACATTGTTGGCTGTTTTCCTAATTTCGGATGGAAGATCTGCACGCCTATTTCCCTCCTGTTGTAATCAATTGTCTTTTATTGTTGTTTATTTTTTATTTTATTTTTTTATTCATATTTATTAAAGTGTGGCACTCTCTTAGGTCAGAGTAGCTTGCTAGGTACATTTCGTTTTGGCTCCTCTGTAACCAGAAGAGCAGGGGGTTGATTAATGAGGGCTGCTCAGGGATATCACAGACTGCTTCTTTGATACTTCCCCTCCCTGTTTTCCTGAGTGCTCTGTAATATAGCGGGAGGGAGGGCAGAGTTTGCAGCCTGAATATTTATGGGACTTCAGCCAATCCCTGGGGAGGTTTGCCCAGATGGTGGAGAAGAGCCCACAAATAGTCGGGGGTCTGAGCAGCAGGGGCAGCTTGCAGCATGTGTGTGTGTAGGCTCCTGTTGTAGGGCCTTGCTGTCCTGGGCAGAAGCTGGAGAAGGAAGCCAGCCTGAAGACATTGAGGTCCCAGCTATGGTTAGCTGCAGGGCCTATTCGAGAGGCCAACCCAAGAATCCACAGGGTCAGGAGAGAGCTCACAAGATAGAGCCGGGAGGAACCTTTGGGAGAGAACCCAAGTTGTCCAGAGGCGGCCTGAGTCTACATCTCCACCGCTAGGAAGAGCCTGGAGGGATATTAGCAGGGGGCAACCAGTGATCCTGGTGGCTGAGTGAGTACAAGACCCAAGTGCTGCAAGGGACTCTAAATAAAGTACAAGCCACAGACAGCTGGAGGTTATATGGGACTTTCCTGGGAAAGTGCAGCTAGAAGTTGTGCAGCATAGCCAAGCAGCTGTGAAATACAGCCGGGGGTTGTACAGTGCAGCCAAAGTTGTGCCAGGCCTTCAAGAGTTGGGGAGAGCAGGCCTCAAGTTGTTCAAGTTTCTTCATTTCTGGGGTATCCCATGGTCCCTGTCCCTATCATAAGTATATAAGTTTGTAGTCTCCCCCAATAAAAACCAACAAAAGAAACCCCTAGAGTGATTTCTGAGCCAGATGAGGAATGACAAAAATGCTCTGTGCCTGGCTATGTGTGATCCAAAATTAGTGGAAAAATAGCTAGAAAGGATTAACCACTTACGGACCGCCCGCCACAGTTTTACTTTAGCTGTTTCAAGGAGGATATCGTTGTTATGGCAGCAGCTAGCTGCCATAACCCCGGTATCCTCTTCTTCAGCGGGCAGTCCGCTACAAAATAAAAGCGGTCTCTGCGGCGGTTTCGCTGCAAGATCACTTTTGTTGGTGGCGGGAGAGGGCCCCCCCCTCCTGCCGCAATCCGGTGCCCTCCGACGCTTACCGGAGCCGCCGGCAGCGGCGGAGGTGATGGTGTCCTGTCTCTTGTCAGGTATGGAGATGAGTGAGGGGAAGATGGCCCCCACCCGTCTCCATACAATTGCTGGGCGGAAGCAACGTCAAAACGGCTCTTAAAGGGCCATTTTTTTAAAATGATTTTTTTAAATGACAAATTTTTATTTTTCTTTTTGACCCCATATCTCTTATTTAAGAGGTCCTGCCATGCTTTTTTCTATTATAAGGGATGTTTACATTCCTTTGTTATAGGAATAAAAGTGACTTTATTTTTACACTGTTTAAAAAAAAAAAGAAAAAAAGCTTGCGTGCAGGAGCGAACGCATATGTGAGTAGTGCTCGCATATGAAAATGGTGTTCAAACCACACATGTGAGGTATCGCTGCGATCGGTAGAGCGAGAGCAATAATTCTAGCCCTAGACCTCCTCTGTAACTCAAAACACTCAACCTGTAGAATTTTTTAAACGTCGCCTTTGGAGATTTTTAAGGGTAAAAGTTTGTCGCCAATCCACGAGCGGGCGCAATTTTGAAGCGTGACATGTTGGGTATCAATTTATTCAGCGGAACATTATCTTTCACAATATAGAAAAAAATTGGGCTAACTTTACTGTTTTCTTAGTTTTTATTTTAAAAAAATGTATTTTTTCCAAAAAAGTGCGCTTGTAAGACCGCTGCGCAAATACGGTGTGACAGAAAGTATTGCAACGACCGCCATTTTATTCTCTAGGGTGTTAAAAAAAAAATGTTTAATGTTTGGGGGTTCTAAGTACCGGTAATTTTCTAGCAAAAAAAACTTGTAAACAACAAATCTCAGAAAGAGGCTCGGTCCTTAAGTGGTTAAAAGGTGTGGCAGTGCTGTGCTTTGCCATGGTGTAAAAATAATTTATTGCCCAGGATTCTCATCCCCGCAGGTTAAGAGGCTTCGGGGGGCATCGTGTCATTGAGTGAAAACTCACTTTTTAGTTTCTTCATAGGTTGGTAAAACCAAGTTTGAAATCTGGAGCCCGGAGATTTCATCAAGATCTGGGAGGGAGGAAATCTCCAATCGCGGGTTCGTGTTTTGTGAACAACTGGCGGACTGATTGGACAGGCTTTTGCTGGGCTTTTTGTAGAAACCTGGCCATGGAATCCACCTTGGCAAACAGAGGAAGTGTCTACCCAGGAGTCAGGAGGGCTCCACCTAGAAGAGACAGGGGGGAGCCAGAGCCAGGAGGCTGAATATGCAGGACCGTTATTAAGGCAGGGCAAAAGGAGCAGCTGCCCTGGGCCACATCATTGTTGTTGGGCCCAAAGTAGCTGCCTCATACTTGCCAACTATCCCAGTTTAAATTCCATTATCTCTTGAAGTTTTAGTCCTGCGCTGTGTCCCGATATCTCAGTGTAAAGTTCTGTTTCTGCTGTCCAGCTCTGCCCTTTTGCCAAGTACAGATGACACACCTGCAGACTCTGTGTTTACATGTAAATAACCTACATTGCTATGTAAATAGTGGCAGCATTAATATGTACATAGTGGTGGTGGGTGTAGAAGTGTCACCTTACATTGGTGGTCAGTACAAATTCCCCCTTACACTGGTGGTTGGTGTAAATACTCTAAATTACATTGGTGTCAGTGTAGAAATCCCTCTTTTCTATTGGTGGGTGGCATAAAATCCCCCGTTACATGGTGGTCAGTGCAAATTCCCCCTCACACCGATGGGCAGTGTAAATTCCCCCTCACATTGGTGGTCATTGTAAATTCCCCATTACATTGGTGGTCAGTGTAGACTATATACTTGCCAAATATTTCCATCTTTGCTCTACATGATTCAGAATTTGCCATAATGTACTGCTTCCTAAATAATCCCATGCCCCCACCACTGTTACTGATCCCATCAAACCCCCCAGCATTGCCACTGATCACCCCCCCCCCCTCCCCCAGCATTGCCATTGATCCCAGGAATCCTAGGATTCCTAGGAGTTTTCTGTCTATTGATGGGTCCCCTCACCTCCCCAGCCCATGGTGTGCAGGCAGTGAGGATATGATGTGCGGTAACCTTTAGCAACCAATCAGTGAGCAGTAATGCTGTGCACTAACCTCTTACAACCAATCCTTGAGCAGTAAGGATATGCAGTAACCTCTAGGAACCAATTAGTGAGCAGTAATAATGTGCAGTAACCTCTAGCAACCAATTAGTGAGTGGTATAGATGTCCAGTAACCTCTAGCAATCAATCGGTGAGCAGTATTGATGTACAGTAATCTCTAGCAACCAATCAACAAGCAGAAGTCATGTGCTGTAACCTCTAGAAAATAAACAGTGAGCCATAATGTGTGCTGTAACCTCTAGCAGCCAGTCAGTGAGCGGTAATGATACACTGTAACCTCGCAACCAATCGCAATCGCTGCCTGATCTGATTCAGTAATCTGATTTTGAGTCTAGCTGCTATTTGTTTGTCTCAAAGCATGTGGAGAGCGAAATTGTATGGAAGAGCGGACCCAAGAGTTGCCCAGGGTCCAGTCTATTAAAGACGGCCCTGTGAATATGTATGTCTTTGGATAGAAATGCTGAAACCCTTGTGAGAGGAAACTCACTGATTTTTATTTCTGGATCTGTGTTAAACTTTCTTTTAATAGTTTTGGGCCCAATTTTCAGTTTCCTTGTTGGTTGGTAAAACCCAGTTTGGGACCTAGAGCCCAGAGTTTTCATAGAGATCAGTGAGGGATGAAATCTCCAATCCTAAGTCCGTAGTTTGTGAACAGCCAGCACACTAATTGGTCAGGTGTGTGCTGGGCTTTTTTTGGAGACATAGTTCTGGGCTCCACCCCGGCAGACAGAGAAGGTCTCTGCCCAGGATTCAGAAGGGCTCCCCCTAGGAGATATAGGTGGGAGCCAAAGCCAGGAGGCTCAATGTGTATTTCTTTGGATGGAAATGCTGAAATCCCATGTGAGAGGAAACTCATTGATTTCGGATTTCTGGAACTGTGTTGAACTTTCTTTAAAAAACAAAAAAAAGCGCTGGTCGGAAAAGCCCAATTTTAAATTTACTCAACGCTTGGTAAAACCCAGTTTGGGACCTAGAGCCCGGAATGTTCCTAGAGATCAGGCAGGAATAAAATCTCCAATCCTGGGTCTGTGTATTATGAACAACTGGAACAGTGATTGGGCAGGTGTATGCAAGCCTTTTTGTAGAGACCTGACCATGGTTCTGGGCTCCACCATGGCAAACAGAGGAAGTGTCTGCCCAGCAGTCGGGAGGGCTCCACCTAGGAGAGACAGGTGGGAGCCAGAGCCAGGAGGCGGAATGTGAATCTCTTCAGATGGAAATGCTAAAACCCCTGTGAGAGGAAACTCATTGATTTTGGATTTCTGGAACTGTGTTGAACTTTCTTTTAATAAAATTGGTCCAGAAAAGCCCATAAGAAGAAGACAAGCCAGTGGCTTTCCTTTAAAAGCTTTATCCTTTTAAGCAAGTTCTCACACAGGTTAGAAAGAAGACGTAAGTCAATATAGTATGGAGAAAAGTGTGAAGGAAGGGGTCCATTTCACAGTCTACCTTACACAGTGAAGAACAAATAAAGATCTGTAAAGATTGAGATCGTGATTATACTCCAACCAGGGGGACCGTGTTTACAGACATTTTGAGAGTATCTTTTAGTATAGATCCTTTGCTTCGCCTCCGTAAAATTAGGGGAGAGCAGTCTTGGTGTGGGGTTCACAAAACCGTTATTGAAAGGGTAAAACGTGAACATCAGGCCAATGCATATAAGGGTCGGGTATGGACTCCCCCTTTTTTAGAGCTGTTATTGTATATTTATAGGTTGGGGTAGGTTCTGGAGTGATTCCTACATTCTGAGCCTTCAGTAGACAAAGTGCCGTGATGTGAGTGCTTGTGATGATGAAAATACTGAATGAAAAGGCTGTATTTTCATCATCACAAGCTGAAACAATGTCAATTGGAAGCTCGGAAGGTAGTAATCACTCCAGAACCTAGCCCCACCCATACATTCGCATTAACAGCTCTAAAGAAGGTGGGAGCCCATTCCCCCGAAACGTGTTGGCTTGATAATGTTTTACCGTTCAATAAACATTTTGAGAACCCTACACCAAGAGTTGCATTTCTCTGGGCATCAGGCGCTCCTTCCCTCTCATCCAATTCTTCTCACTGAAACAACCACAAGGTTGTACAAGAAAGACAGCAGACCAAGCCCCCAGGGGAGTCCACCACCATGATCCACCGTTGGGCTTAACCCAGTGGAAGTGATTTCTTCTTCACTGCCCACATAGCCACTTACAAATCATTCGATACTGATCCAGTCAGTGCAACGTGGTCTCCATCCCTAACGTGTAATGTAATGGAAGATGTCCCACATTGGTGCAGGCAGCTAGATCCTGGTGAAATCTTCCCTGCAGGGATGCCCCGTCCACTTCCTGTCTCTAAACTTGCTGCAGTGATTAAGCTTCAAATCTTCAGGCAGAACAGCAGTACAGAAGAGGATCCAACTGGGACATGCCCCCTTCTTTCTTTGGTTACTCTGCTTGTAGCATGATCTGTAAATGGGGGACTGTCTGATCAGTCACACGATTCCCGTACTGAGTAACAAGCAGTGTAACCAATGAAAGAACTTTTCTAACTGGAGAAGGAGGGAGGAGGGGACGAGTCCCCGTTGGACCATCTGTACTGCAGTTCTGCCTGAAGAAATGAAGCTGTTAACAATTGCAGCACTGAAAGTTCAGAGACAGGAAGAGGACAGGGCATTCCTGCAGTGAAGATTTCTGCAGGATCCAGCTGCCTGCGCGATGTGGGGCATTCCTCATTACAGGTAAGTGATGTGGCTAAAGCTGTCGGGATTTTTATTTATTTATTTTGCTAAACTTTGATTTTAAGTTGACATACATCAGTAAACAATTATATATAATGGAGAATCCGCGCTTAAGTATAGGCTAGGCTGCAGCCTCCCCTGGGATGCTCCAAATGAAGCACCCCTGCAGGGGTAAATCGCATGTGGTGAGCTTACGACAAGCTGCCGGACCAATGAATCCCTCTCTTCGATCGTCCTAGGAAACGCAGAGCCTCCAGGCCCTCTAAGAACCGTTCCTGGTGTCCTGCTGTCACTGGATCATGGGGCAATGATTTCTTTGTGACCCCAGTAATGTGTCCTCATGCAGAAAGAAGATGGGCTCCAATAGTGTAATTCCAGATAACAATTATTTATTAAAAATTACAAAATTGCAAAAGTTTACTAAAACAGAACAAATAAAAAGTCACATAAGCGGGTGAGTTGAAAAAAACCACCCCGATTTTGATAGTTTAAAACACGAGCGTTCTCGGTCTGCATGCGTTCCAGCAGCCGGAGTCTCGTTTAACCGGAAGTGACGTGTGTGCGTAGCTCCGTCTTATACGTTTCGTCATAGGATGTTGTCTAAGGCACCGGGTTGCTTTTTTTCACTCATCCGCTTATGGGACTTTTTATTTGTTCTGTTTTAGTAAACTTTTGTTGTTTTGTAATTTTTAATAAATAATTTTTTCCAGTGTTATTACATATATGCGTATATAATTTTCTCTGGTATTTTGCACACTGCTTGGCAAAGCACTGAAAACACCCATCAATTCTCTGGAAGTGTACTCAAAACCTTGCAACAGGTGGACCGTAGCTGACCAGTTTGAGTGTGGGGTATACATGTGTGCAAAGTGGACTTTCATTTTATCACCAATGGTATAGCTAATGTGGGTTTAGCGTGGCACATATGCACTGATGAATGTAACTCGGGTTTTGTAGGAGATTTAGAGCACTTATTATTGTTTTAATCAATTGGAATATTTCACTTTAATACTTATCTGTGAAGGGGGAGTTAGTATATCACGCTTTAATATAGAGAGGACAAGAACAGTCAACTATTGGCACCACATCCCATAAGGAAATACACAAAAGAAGACGGGAATGGGGTAGAGTTACCCCAGGGACTTTTAAGGTGCTTAAATACTAAAGTAGGTAGATTAGAGAAATAAGTATGCAGAATCTGACCGTACAAAAATGTATTTAATTCTGTTTAATACATATCATCAAAAGTTAAAAACAGGTCTCTCAATATCCATATCAGGCTTTACAAAGACAATAAGAAAAAACACTTATTAAATACCACTCGACATGTTTCGCTCAAATTGTGAGCTTCATCAGGAGTTCTGGTAAACATGTGGTATACCAGGAATGAGAGAAACAGAGTAAATATCACATATTGTGAAAATTTAAATGATTGTGAATAAAAAGCACACGGATAGAATAATTACTGCATACATGGATAACACAATTCAATCATGAAATCACATGAAAATCACATTTATTTATTTTCCTTATGGATTAATTGATTATGATTTCAATACCTCCATGTGATTTCCTGATTGAATTGTGTTATCCATGTAAGCAGTAATTATTCTACCCGTGTGCTTTTTATTCACAATCATTTCAATTTTCACAATATGTGACATTTACTCTGTTTCTCTCATTCCTAGTATACCACATGTTTACCAGAACTCCTGATGAAGCTCACAATTTGAGCGAAACATGTCAAGTGGTATTTAATAAGTGTTTTTTCTTAGTGTCTTTGTAAAGCCTGATATGGATATTGAGAGACCTGTTTTTAACTTTTGATAATATGTATTAAACAGAATTAAATACATTTTTGTACGGTCAGATTCTGCATACTTATTTCTCTATTCTACCTACTTTAGTATTTAAGCACCTTAAAAGTCCCTGGGGTAACTCTACCCCATTCCCCTCTTCTTTTGCATATCACTCTTTAGTTCGTAGGCAGTGCCACTCATCCCCAATTCACTTATTTCTATCAGTAAACAATTGTTCAAAAATGTTAGTTTTCAGAACATTCACCCAATGTTTAGTGGGGGTCAATTGATTATCGTTCTCCACTGTAGTGACAAGAAAACTCAAAGGAGCAGGATGGAAATTTTTTCTCAAACACAAAAAATTAGAACTGTGATTTTGGCTTTTGCTCAGGAAAAAAATCAGACATATTGCAATGAACCCTATTTATTATGTCCAGGATTCCAGTCTAGTAGCATGGCTGGACAAAATTCTAACCACTTCTTGCCCTTGGGACGTACCTGTGCACCCCGGTATCCTTTTTTAGAGCTGGCGATGTTCTTTAATGTAAAAGTGATCAGAACGGCTATATAGTCACTGGATCATTTTTACATGTGGCAGAAAGTGATCCCCCTGCCTTCTGCCGCCTTCTGCTGACCTCCCAGGCTCTCCTGTTCCACCGGGGAGCTTGGGACTTACACTGGCAGTTTTGCCGGCTGACCATAGAGATGGAGGAGGAACGTAAGTTCCCCGATGATTCTATGATGATTTTGTCACTCTCAGTTTCGGTTTGTTGTAAACAAGCAGTTACCGGCTTGTGAAGGCATCTGATCGGGCCGATCTTGGTTTGATCAGATGCTTTTGAGGGCAGAGGAAAGATCTAGGGTCTAACAGAGCTCAGATGTCTCAGCATAGAGAACCTGTAACTGCCCATGCTATCACAAGGGATGTTGTTCATCCCTTGTGATAGCAATAAAGTTGATAAAGTGTAAAAAAAAATGTTTTAATAAAATAAATAATAATTAAAAAAAAAATCTAAATGGTGATCGCACCACACATGTGAGGTATCGCCGCGAACGTCATAGCAAGAGCAAAAAATGTTAGCAGACCTCCTGTGTAACTCTAAACTGGTAACCTGTAAAGGCTTTTAAATCATTTCCTATGGAGATTTTTAAGTACTTGGAGTTTGTTGCCATTCCACAGGCATATGGAATTTTTAAATATTTATATATAAAGGCGTCTGCTCACCAGTGATTGGAGACAATAAAGCTGCCATCCTTAAAGTGAAAAATGATAGAAACGTTAAATCAAAAAAGGATACGGCGCTAATACAACCATAATAGCATAACACTAAAAAGCGTTACATGAATCAAATAAAAAGTCCATAGACAGGCATGATATATCCCACGTAATATAATATAATCTTCTATGTTCTGGTGGGTAATCTTCCAAAAAAAAAAACACCAAGAGCACCACTACAGTGAGAAGTGCGCACTCACCATGACCCCAGTGACCTCTAAATAAATAAAGGTCAATAAGCGCTTTGGGATATTAGATGGCTCATCCAAATCAATCACAACCTTCACAATCTTCATTAGACCTTCCAAAATTCTCCTATATCTCCCATCACTACTCCAAAGGATATCACCACATTAAACCAGAAAAGGTATTTTAGTATAATATTTTTATTGCACCAGGTAAAAAAGGTGACAAAAATATTGCACTCACTTGTAAACGTTCCCTGACTCGGCACAAATGTATACAGCTTAGCAAGTATTAACACCGCCGCATCTTCCTCCGAGGATCTGCGTGTGTTCCACCAACCGGATATTCGGCGAGGACGTGACGTCACAACAGACCCGGAAGTGACGACACCCATGGAGCCTTGGAATTTAGGAATTTTAAAGCCTGACATGTTTGGTATGTATTTACTCGGCATAAAATCATTTTTTATATTTTACTAAACAATTGGGTATTATTTTGTGTTTTTGTGCATTAAAATTCATTAAAGTGTAATTTTTTCCAAACCATCCGTGTTAGAAAAACCACTGGGCAAGTACTGTGTGACATAAAAAAATTGCAACAGCCAACATTTTTTTTTCCCGGGCCTTTGTTTTTAGAAAATATATAATGTTTGGGATTTAGGGGTGCCCTATGCACAGTGTACAACCCTAAGAGAGTTCCACCACATTCCAGATGCAAAACTGGGTTTGAGGGACACATGACAAGGCCTGGCAGGCCTTTTGTTTCACATACGTGGACTAGCGTCCTTATTAAACCTTACAAACTTTGAAACTACTACTTAAATATTGTGTGACATAGCATAACAACCAACATTTTTTTCCCCCGGGCCTTTGTTTTCAGAAAATATAAAATTATTATTATTATTTATTTATTATACAGGATTTATATAGTGCCGACAGTTTACGCAGCGCTTTACAACATTAGGGCAGACAGTACAATTACAATACAACTCAATACAGCAGGAATCAGAGGGCCCTGCTCGTTAGAGCTTACAATCTAGGAGGGAGGGTCAAGTTATACAAAAGGGTAATAGCTGTGGGGGATGAGCTAATGGAGAAAATAGTGCAGTTGTTAGATGGAGGCAGGATAGGCTTCTCTGAAGAGGAAAGTTTTCAGGGATCGCCTAAAGGTGGATAAATTTGGAGACAGTTTGACAAATTGGGGTAGGGAATTCCAGAGGATGGGCGAGGCTCGGGAGAAGTCCTGGAGGCGGATGTGGGAGGAGGTGATGAGGGATCTAGAGAACAGGAGGTCTTGGGAGGAACGGAGATGACGATTAGGTTGGTATTTTGAGACTAGGTTAGTGATGTAGCTGGGGCAGAGTCGTAGATGGCTTTGTAACTTATTGTTAGTATTTTGAATTTAATTCGTTGGGTGAGCGGGAGCCAATGGAGAGATTGGCAGAGAGGGGGAGCAGACACTGAGCGGTTTGTATGGTGGATGAGTCTGGCAGCAACATTCATGATGGACTGAAGAGGGGATAGTCTATTTAAAGGTAAGCCAATGAGAAGGGAGTTGCAGTAGTCAAGGCGAGAGATAACCAGGGAGTGAATCAGGAGCTTTGTGGTTTCATTGGTTAGAAAGGGACGTAGTTTAGAGATGTTGCGGAGGTTGAGGCGCCAAGCTTTGGAAAGTGATTGGATGTGGGGCCAAAAGGAGAGTCCAGAATCCAGGATAACACCTAGTACCCTGACATGTGGGGACGGGTGGATGGTTGAGCCATTGCTCTTGACAGAGAAGTCGGGGGAAGAGGAACGTGTGGGAGGAAATATTATAAGCTCGGTTTTGGACAAGTTGAGTTTATGGAAGTGGTGTGACATCCATACAGATATGTCGGTTAGTAAGTTAGTGATGCGTGAGGAGACTGATGGAGTGAATTGAGGGGTGAAGAGATAGATTTGTGTGTCGTCAGCATAGAAATGATATTGAAAGTCATGAGAGGCTATCAGCTGACCCAGGGAAGAGGTGTAGATTGAAAATAAAAGAGGTCCAAGAACAGAACCTTGGTGAACCCCAACAGAGAAGGGAAGAGGAATGGAGGAAGTAGAATTGTAAGTGACACTGAAGGTGCGTTGGGATAGGTAGGATGAGAGCCACTGAAGAGCACAGTCACAGAGACCGAGGGAGTAAAGTTTTTTGATGAGGAGGCGGTGGTCAACCGTGTCAAAGGCAGCTGAAAGATCCAGAAGTAGGAGTACAGAATAGTGTCCGTTGGTTTTTGCAGTTAGTAGGTCGTTTGTGAGTTTTAAAAGAGCAGTTTCTGTGGAGTGATGAGGGCGAAATCCAGATTGAAGGGGATCAAGAAGGTTGTTTTTAATTAGATGGTCACTCAGTTGGGTGTAAACCAGGCGTTCAAGGAGTTTAGAGGAAAAGGGGAGCAAGGAGATAGGGCGTAGGTTGGTAAGATTGGTAGGGTCCAAGGACAGCATTTTAAGTATGGGAGTGACCAATGCATGTTTTAGAGCATTGGGGAAGATGCCAGAGGTGAGGGAGAGATTGAAGATGTGGGTTAGAGAGTGTAGGATGGGGTCAGAGGGTGACCGTAGCATATGAGAGGGAATAGGGTCCAGGGGACAGGTGGTTAGGTGGGCGATAGAAAGGAGTTTAGCAACTTAGTCTGTAGTAGCAGATTTGAAAAAGGGGAGCGTCGGTTGTAACTGTTGACATGGGGTCTTCGCTGGGGGAGATACCTGTAGAGTGGAGATTTCATCACGGATTGTATCAATCTTGTTTTTTGAAGTGATTAGCGATTTCCTGGGCAGTGAGTAAGTCAGTGGGGGGAGGCGGTGGAGGACGAAGTAGAGAGTTGAAGGTAGAGAAGAGTTTACGGGGACTGGATGAGAAGGTGTTAACAAGAGCTGTAAAATAGGTTTGCTTGGCAGTGTGGAGGAAAGAATAGTATTTTTGGAGGGCAGATTTGTATTGGTTGAAGTCTTTGAGAGACTTAGCCTTGTGCCACAGACGCTCAAGAGCGCAACTACGTTTTTTGAGAACTTTAGTGTCATCTGTTTGCCAGGGTTGTAGGGGTCGGGGTCTGATTCTGCATGTAGTGAGGGGAGCGAGCTTATCCAGGGTGGAGGACAGAGATTTATTGTAGATGGAAGTGGCTTGGTTGGGGCAGGACAGGGGAGAGATTTTGTCATAGAGGTGGTCGGTAGCAGAATAGAGGAGAGAGGAGTTGAAGTTGCGAAAGTTTCTACGGGTGATGGTTAGGCGATTGGAGGGAAAGGTGGTGGAAGACAGGGGGAGAGAGAAACTAATAAAGTGATGGTCAGAGAGAGGAAAAGGATTGTTTGAGAAGATGCATGGAGTGCATATAATAATGTTTAAGTGTTCTAAGTACTTATCTAATGCAGATTTTTACATGTATGTGAAAGGTATCGGAGTTGGCTTGGACAATTAGTGATTAAGGGCTTTTAAGCTAAATGAGATGACTCAATGGGATTGATTTACTAGGCAACTAGACTGTGCAATTGCACTCTGCAAGTGCACTTGCTCCAGAGTTTGGTAAATGATGTAAACCTTCACTTTACAAAGAATACCCAATCATGTGCAAGGAAAATGAAAAAACTGCATTTTTGCTTGCACATGGTTGGATGATGGAAGTAAGAAGAGCTTCTGCTAATTTACTAAGATCTGGAGACTTGCAAAGTGCACAGTGTATTTGCCTTTAGTAAAGCAACCCCAATGACTCAACTCAGCAACTTAAAGTGGGGTTCCACCCAAAAAAAAAAAAACTACATGAAAAATCCTAAAAAAAAAAATACAAAAAAAATTTGGATATTTTTTTTTTTTTTTACTCACCTCTAAATGCCTGTTGCTAGGGGGTCCCTCGTAGTCTGCCTCTTCCAGTGCCTGGCTGGTGACATCACTTCCCCCTCAGCACAGGAAGGGCTCAGCTCTGCTCCCTCCCTCCTGTCAATCATCTGGGACCCATTACAGGTCCCAGGTGACTGAGTGGCCAATCACGGCGTGCGGCGCCGCTCGCGCATGCGCAGTGGGTGCCAGGCTGCAGTCAGCAGCTGCAGTATTTGTAGCTGCTGACTTTTAATTTTTTTTTTTTTTTGACTGGCCCTCCTCTTTAAAGAAGAAAATAATGTCCTAGCCAATGATTTTTCTAAAAACATTGAAATAAAAATCTAACCACATATGGCCACCATTTGACCACTCATACAGTGCCTTGAAAAAGTATTCACACCCCTTGACATTTTTCACATTTTGTCATGTTACACCTAAACACGTAAATGTATTTTATTGGGATTTTATGTGATAGACCAACACAAAGTGGCACATAATTGTGTGAAGTGGAAGGAAAATGATAAATGGTTTTCAAAATGTTTTACAAATAAATATGTGAAAAGTGTGGGGAGCTTTTGTATTCAGCCCCCCTTTACTCTGATACCCCTAACTAAAATCTAGTCGAACCAATTGCCTTCAGAAGTCACCTAATTAGAAAATAGAGTCCACCTGTGTGTAATTTATTCTCAGCATAAACACAGCTGTTCTGTGAAGCCCTCAGAGGTTTGTTAAAGAACCTTAGTGAACAAACAGCATCATGAAGGCCAAGGAACACACCAGACAGGTCAGGGGTAAAGTTGTGGCCAAATTTAAAGCAGGAATAGGTTATAAAGAAAAAATATCCCAAGCTTTGAACATCTCACAGAGCTCTATTCAACCCATCATTCGAAAATGGAAAGAGTATGGCACAACTGCAAACCTACCAAGACATGGCCGTCCACCTAAACTGACCGGCCGGGCAAGGAGAACATTCATCAGAGAAGAGCCAAGAGGTCCATGGTAACTCTGGAGGAGCTGCAGAGATCCACAGCTCAGGTGGGAGAATCTGTCCACAGGACAACTATTAGTCGTGTTCTCCACAAATCTGTCCTTTATAGAAGAGTGACAAGAAGAAAGACATTGTGGAAAGAAAGCCATAAGAAGTCCTGTTTGCAGTTTGTGAGAAGCCATGTGGAGGACACAGCAAACATGTGGAAGAAGGTGCTCTGGTCAGATGAGACCAAAATGGAACTTTTTGGCCTCAAAACAAAACGCTATGTGTGGTAGAAAACTAACAATGCACCTGAACCAGGGGCGGACTGATAACTCATGGGGCCCCCGGACAAAAGGAGATTATGGGGCCCCCGGGCAATAGGAGATTATGGGGCCCCCAGGCAAGCAGAGATTATGCGGCCACACGGTATACACACACACAGTATACAATCACACAGTATACACAGACAGATGTAAAAAAAAACACAGATTTATACATACTGTCCCTGGTTTTACTGAGGCTGGCAACTCCGATGGGGCCCCCTAGTGGCCCAGGGCCCTCGGGCAGTGCCCGAGTGGCTCAATGGTCAGTCCGCCCCTGCCCTGAACACACCATCCCCACCGTGAAACATGGTGGTGGCAGCATCATGTGGTGGGGATGCTTTTCTTCAGCAGGGACAGGGAAGCTGGTCAGAGTTGATGGGAAGATGGATGGAGCCAAATACAGGGCAATCTTAGAAGAAAACCTCTTATGCCGTGTACACGTCAAACGTCTGACGGTCTTTCCGACTGACTTTCGACGGACTTTCTAACGACCGGACTTGTCTACACACGATCACATCAAAGTCCAACGGATTTGTACGTGATGACGTACGACCGGACTAAAATAAGGAAGTTCATAGCCAGTAGCCAATAGCTGCCCTAGCGTTGGTTTTTGTCCGTCGGACTAGCACACAGACGATTACATTTTTTAACTGGACTCGAGTCTGTCGGAAAGATTTGAAGTCCATCAGATTTTCGACCGAAAAAGTCCGCTGCAGGTCCGATGAAGCCCACACACGGTCGGATTGTCCGCCAGACCCGGTCCATCGGACCAGTCCGGTCGAAAAGTCCGCTCATGTGCACGCTGCATTAGAGTCTGCAAAAGACTTGAGACTGGGGCGGAGGTTCACCTTCCAGCAGGACCACGACCCTAAACATACAGCCAGAGCTACAATGGAATGGTTTAGATCTAAGCATATTCATGTGTTAGAATGGCCCAGTCACAGTCCAGACCTAAATCACATTGAGAATCTGTGGCAAAACTTGAAAATTGCTGTTCACAGATGCTCTCCATCTAATCTGACAGAGCTTGAGATATTTTACAAAGAAGAATGGGCAAAAATGTCCCTCTCTAGATGTGCAAAGCTGGTAGAGACATCCCCAAAAAGACTTGCAGCTGTAATTGCAGAGAAAGGGGGTTCTACAAAGTATTGACTCCGGGGGGCGCCATACAAATGTACCCCCCACACTTTTCACATATTTATTTGCAAAAACTTTTGAAAGCCATTTTTTCATTTTCCTTCCACTTCACAACTATGTGCCACTTTGTGTTGGTCCATCACATAAAATCCCAATAAAATAAATTTAAGTTTTTGGATGCAACGTAACAAAATGTGGAAAATCTCAAGGGGTACGAATACTTTTTCAAGGCACAAGTACATAGAACAGTACCCATCGTCCTCTGTATCTGTCAGATGTGGCCATCACCACCATGAATGGCCAAGTCCGCTGCAAATTTTGACCTTTATCAATTCAGTGGTCGGTCTTCCAAAAACCGAAAAGCTTGGCAAAGTAAGGAATGGAGATGAGAGTGATGCGCACAAAGCCGGGAGAAGACGTCTCATCCTCTTGTGATTATCCGTTGTGTTCATTAATAGGGTGTTTGTATAAAATTCATTAGCAGCCTGAGCTGTTTGATCTCTAACTAAACAAGTTAGCAGAATTGCTTGTTTGTGAGTAGGGAAAAGGGGGGGGGTGCTAATTATGTAAAGGACATGAGTCGTCAATATTTAATTTCCAGTTGCTGAATCCTTGTGGCTCGCGGAGCGTTAACCGGTTGAGCGCCGGACGCAACACAATGGTTGCGCCTCGTCGTCTTTTTTTTTTTTTCATGTGATCCGACCATTAGATTTGCTGAATTTTCTCGGGACATTGTTGCAAGCATGGTCACATTTAGCTATTTTTTTTTTTTTTATAACGTTGCCGCCAAGCTATCAATCTATACACGGATTTTTAAAAATTATAATTGAGTGTAAGATTTGGATCCATGTAATCCTTTGTAGCTCGTGACGGGTCTCCGCCAGCTTCCTTCTCCATTAAACCCTGCAAATAGCTTCATTCTGGATATTTTATAGTATATTTCACATGATATTGATTTTTTTCTGTTTTCCCCCCAAGGGTCTACTAATCCTTTATTAATGTTGCCAGCGGAGCGGGGCAGCAGAGCAGAAAGTGTTAAGTGAGACTTGTCCTTGCTCCGGATAACAAGTCATTAGTATTCGCCGTGCATTGCCCGGACCCCAGCCCGTGCGGGGGTCTGCTCCCGTGGCCCCTGGAGAGGTCCCTTTCCTGGTATGTGCGCCGCACGGAAGGCTGGCTGTACAAAAAGGCAGCCCTGCTTTATTGATAACATACCTGGAGCGCCTGAGAATTTACATTTCAAAGAAAAAGCCCCTCCCCCCACCCCACCCCCCCCCATGAAATACTGCAGCATCAAACAAGGTGCAAAATACAGTAACCCACAGCAGGTAGACCAAATCTTTCAATGACCTTTGCTTTTTAAGTTTTATCTCCATTGATTACTATAAGTTGCTTCACTTCTACTATTACTGCGTGCGCTGCTTCCTTAATAAAGCCCATATGTGATTTAGGAGTCGATTTATAAAAGAATTCCCGTAGCCATTTGCCCAGCGAGAGTTCGTATACATTTGTGCTGTGCAAATTGCAAAAAGCGAATGTAACTAGTCCATGTCTTGCGCTGTTTGAGTGTAAAAAATGGATTTAAAAAATAAAATACCACATTTGGCCACTAGATGGAACTAAGTGTCATAGGAATTTCTTATAATACTTAGCTCCATCTTGTGGCCGAATGCAGTATTTTCTGTAAGAGATACAAGTATCAAGTTATTATTATTACTATTATTATACAGGATTTATATATATATATATATATATATATATATATATATATATATATATATATATATATATATATATTTGCGCAGTGCTTTACAATATAAAGGGAGATAATACAGCAACAACAACAATACAATTCAATTCAATAGGGTTAGGAGAGCCCTGCATCTGCAAGCTTGCAGTCTATTCGTTTTTTTTTTAAGTCTTATGTCTTTTGATTGCTTTAATTTGCTGCACCTTACTATTATTGAATGCATATAAAAGGTTGGCATGTCTTCCTTAATAACATAATACATTTAGCCCCCGATCGGAACTATCAATTGACCTCTATGGAGCGACACGTGTCCGGATCGGATGGCTGTCAGGTGTAAACAGACAGGCGATCCCGTTTACATCCGACTGCCCATAGAGGGTGGGCTGTGTCTGTGTCTGCATAAGCGGAAGGTACACAGTCAAGCCATTCTCCTGCTCAGCGATGATCAGTGGACAGATTCCCCAATAAACATGTGAAGTGGGCCTTCGATGATTATTTATATAAAAAAAAAAAAACTTGGACAGCCATTTGACCAGTTAAAGTGCATTCGTTCTGTGTGAATGTAGCAAAAAACAAATGTAATTATGCTATATCCTGTGTTGTTCGAATGTAAATCATTAATTTAAAAACTGAAAATACCGCATTTGGCCACTAGATGGAGATGAGTGTCATAGGATTTTTCAAAAAACAGTTTGCTCCATCTAGTGGCAAAATGCAGAATATACATTTTTTGAAAATCCTTCCTTGCAGTGTTGCTTTATTGATATACCTGTCCTGGAGCTTGTTTGAATCTGCATTTCAAAGAAAAGACCCTCCCCCATAAAATACTACAGCATAAAGCAAGAAGCAAAATGCGCTAGCCCACAGCAGATAGTCAAGTCCTTCACTGACCGTTTGCTTTTTAAGTCTTATCTCTTTGATTACTATAAGTTGCTGCACTTTACTGTTATTGCGTGTGCTGATTGAGGGGTTGATTTATGAAGAATTTAAATAGCCAATCGCACTGTAAGAGTGCATGTACATTCGTTCTGTGCAAATGCAAAAAAAAAAAAAAACACTGTATGTAACTACTCTGAATCTTGTGCTGTTTGAATGTAAATCCTTGATTTAAAAAAGAAAATAAAACATCTTGCCACGGGATGGAGCTAAGCATCATAGGAATTTCCTATAATGCAAAGCTCCACCTAGTGGCCAAATGCGGTATTTTCTATAAGATAGAATTATCACGTTTTTTTGAAAGTCTTATGTCTTGATTGCATTAAGTTGCTGCACTTTACTGTTACTGTGTGCACTTCGTCCTTAATAACATGATACAGAATGGATTACTTATAAAGAACCTGGACAGCCATTTGCCCAGTGAAAATGCATTTGTTCTGTGTGAATGCAGCAAAAAAAATGTAATTAGGCTATATCCTGTGCTGCTCAAATGTAAATCACTGATTAAAAACAGCAAATACCGCATTTGGCCACTAGATGGAGCTGAGGGTCACAGGACTTTTCTGTATTAGTTAGCGCCATCTAGTGGCCATATGCGGAATTTCTGCTTTTCAAGATCCTTCCTTTACAGTGGTGCTTTTATTTACAATACACCTGGAGCTTGCTTGAATTTACATTTTAAAGAAAAGACCCCCCCCCCCCCCCCCCATAAAACAAGAAGCAAAATATGGTAACCCTCAGCAGATAGTCAAATCCTTCCCTGACCTTTGCTTTTTAAATCTTTTCTCTTTGATAAGTTACTGCGTTTTACTATTACTGAGTGCACTGCTTCCTTAACCACTTCAATACCGGGCACTTATACACCTTCCTGCCCAGACCAATTTTCAGCTTTCAGCGCTTTTGCAGTTTGAATGACAATTGCGCGGTCATCCAATACTGTACCCAAACTACATTTTTATCATTTTGTTCCTACAAATAGAGCTTTCTTTTGGTGGTATTTGATCACCTCTGCGGTTTTTATTTTTTGCGAAACAAATAAAAAAAGACCGAAAATTTTGAAAAAAATAAAAGTTTTGCTTTTGTTTCTGTTTAAAAATGTTGTAAATAAGTAAATTTTCTCTTTCACTGATGGGCACTGATAAGGCGGCACTGACAGGCACTGATAAGGTGGCAGCGATGAGGTGGCACCAATGAGAGGGCACTGATGGGCACTGACGATGGGCACTGATATGCGGCACTGGTAGGTGGCACTGATGGGTGGCACTGATATGCAGCACTGATGGGCATTGATAGACGGCACTGATGGGCACTCATGGGTGGCACTGGGTGGCACTGGTGGGCACTGATGGGCACTGATAGGCGACACTGATGGGCACTGAAAGGCTGCAAAGATGGGTTCTTATGGGTGGCACTGATGGGCACTGATACGCGGCACTGATACACAGCACTGATAGGCATCCCTGGTGGCACTGGCAGTGGTAGGCATTGGAGTGGGCACTGATTGGCAGCTGCCTGGGCATTGATTGGCAGCTGCCTTTGCACTGATTAGTATTTCCCTGGGGGTCTAGGGGGCATACCTGGTGGTCCAGTGTGGCTGGTTTCCCTGGTGGTCCTGGGTGGGATCCGAGGGGGGGCTGTGCTGATAAACAAACAGCACAGACCCCCCCTGTGAGGAGAGCAGCCGATCGGCTCTCCTCTTCTTGCGTCTGTCAGACGTGAGTGAGGAAAAGCCGATCACCGGCTCTTCCTATTTACATTGTGATCAACCGTGATTGGACACGGCTGATCACGTGGTAAAGAGTCTCCGTCAGAGACTCTTTACCTAGATTGGTGCTGCGGGGTGTCAGACTGACACCGCGCAACAACGATCGCCGCGATGCGCGCCCCCGGGGGCGCGCAGTGGCCCAATATCCTGAGGACGTCATATGACGCCCAGTCAGGATATTGAAAGCACTTTGCCGCCGTCAATCTGCTATATGGCGGGTGGCAAGTGGTTAATAAGCCCATATGATTTAGGGGACGATTTATGAAGAATTTGGATAGCCGGTCGCCCAGTGAAAGTGCATGTACATTCGTTCTGTGCAAATGAGGCAAAAAAATGAATGTAAACAAGTTATATTTTGTGCTGTTTGAATGTAAATCATAGGTTTTAAAAACTAAAAATAACATATTTGGCCACTAGATGGAACTAAGTATCATAGAATTGTCTTAGAATACTCGGCTCCATCTAGTGGCCAAATGCAGTATTTTCTGTATTTGAAAATCCTCCTATCTTGTGCTGCTCAAAATGTAAATCATTGATTTAAAAAAACAGAAAACACCACATTTGGCCACTAGATTGAGCTGAGGATCATGGACATTTCCTACAATACTTGGCTCCATCTAGTGGCCAAATGCAGTATTTTACTCTGAGAATTAAAAAAACAAAATTCTCTCGCAGTGGGTAAAACAAATGTAAACAGGCCACAGTATATACTATATACTGTGCTGTTCAAATGGAAATCATTGATTTAAAACAGAAAATACTGCATATGGCCACTAGGTGGAGCAAGATATCATAGGAACTTCCTATACTGCTTAGCCCTATCTAGTGGCCAAATACAGTCATTTCAGTTTTAAAGCCAAATCTCCATGAATTTGTAAATTCGTCCCTTGCAGTGGAAAAAACAAATGTAAAAAGGTTATATCTTGTTATATGTAATATGTTTTGTCATCATTTATGTTCCGGTTTTTATATCACCAACACCTGTACCATATGTTTTGAGTCTACACTCTTTTAAAAGGGGCAGCTACACGATTCTATATTCGCAATCTAGGCGCCATCACCAGTCATATTGTTTACTAGGTTATATCTTGTGCTGTTCGAATATAAATCATAAATTTAAAAATAGAAAATACCTAAATTAGGCCACTAGATGGATTTTTTAGAATCATATGATTTTCCTATAATACTTAGCTCCATCTAGTGGCCAAATGCATTTTTTTTCTTCTCTGTGAATTTGGAAAAGCCTTCTCTTGCAATTGGAATGAAAACAGGCTATATCCTGTGCTGTTCAAATGTAAATCAATTTAAAATAGAAAATAACTAATTTGGCCACTAGAGGAATTTCAGTATTATAGGATTTTTCCTATAATACGTAGCGCCACCTAATGGCCAAATCCACTATTTTACATTTTAAAGCCCAACTTCAAGAATTTTGAAAATCTTCACTTGCAGTGGGAAAAAAAACCCGAATGTAAACAAACTATATCCTGTGCTGTTCAAATGGTAATCATTCATTTAAAAAATGGAAAATACCACATTTAGCCACTAGAAGGAGCTGAGAATCATAGGATTTTCCTATAATACTTAGCTCCATCTAGTGGCCAAATGTGGCATTTTACTCCAGGGGTTTTCGAAATCACTTGCAGTGGGAAAAAATTAGTGTACACGGGCTATAATATCCTGTGATGTAAATCATTGATTCAAAATGGAAAATACCATATTCGGTCTCTAGATGGAGCTATGTGTTGTAGGATTTTCCTATAATACTTAGCTCCTCCTCGTGGCCAAAAGCAGTATTTTTCTCTGGGAATTTGCGAAAACCTTCTCTTGCAATTGGAATGGAAACAGGTTATATCCTGTGCTGTTCAAATGTAAATCAATTTAAAATAGAAAATAACTAATTTGGCCACCAGATGAATTTCAGTATTATAGGATTTTTCCTATAATACATAGTGCCACCTAATGGCCAAATCTACTATTTTCCATTTTAAAGCCCAACTTCAAGAATTTTGAAAATCTTCCCTTGCAGTGGGAAAAAACGAATGTAAACAGGCTATATATCCTGTGCTGTTCAAATGTAAATCAATTTAAAATAGAAAATACCTAATTTGGCCACTAGATGGAACCAAGTATTATAAGAAATTCCTTTGATCCTCAACTCCTTCTAGTGGCCAAATGTGGTATTTTTCGATGCAAAGCCTGACTTTTGGAAGTGTAAAAATCCTCCCTTGCAATGGGGCTGTGCTCCTGACTGCTAGTTTATTCTAGGGGAGACGAAGTAAAAGCATTTTAACTTACCTGATCCATTGCTCCCCCCCCTCCCCGACATATGGCGCCTCCCCATGCTCCAGAGGTGTACTGCCCTTGGCATCATCACATCCAATGCAGGGCTAGGGACCCTTCTGTGATAACGAAGGTTTAACAATGCAAAAATCAGTCCATAAATCTGGATTTGGATATGCCAGTGATCAGCTAGTAGTCCTACATATCAGGTAATCCTGAAGAATTCCAGTGTGATCACTTCTAGTTTTGCTCAATTGAGCAATGGGCAAGCAACTAAAACGGTCAGCTCTGGTGACAAAAATTTACCAGCATGCTGGAAATTGTATTTGTCCCAGCATAAGATTAGACAGAAAAATAAAAAGGCACAGAGACAAAAAAAAAGTGCAGCTCCCAACACATCCTCGTTTGGAGAGACCGGTCCTCTTTTAAAATTCATTCCCTCCGTCTTTCCTTCCTCTTGGGTTTTTCTTTTAGTTGGTATAAATGTTTAGACTGCCATGTAGAAATATATATACACACAGTGGGGACGGAAAGTATTCAGACCCCCTTAAATTTTTCACTCTTTGTTATATTGCAGCCATTTGCTAAAATCATTTAAGTTCATTTTTTTCCTCATTAATGTACACACAGCACCCCATATTGTACACACAGCACCCCCATATTGTACACACAGCCCCCCATATTGTACACACAGCACCCCATATTGTACACACAGCACCCCATATTGTACACACAGCACCCCATATTGTACACACAGCACCCCATATTCTACACACAGCCCCCCATATTGTACACACATCACCCCATATTGTACACACAGCACTCCATATTGTACACACAGCCCCCCATATTGTACACACAGCCCCCCATATTGTACACACAGCACCCCATATTGTACACACAGCCCCCCATATTGTACACACAGCACCCCATATTGTACACACAGCCCCCCATATTGTACACACAGCACCCCATATTGTACACACAGCCCCCCATATTGTACACACAGCCCCCCATATTGTACACACAGCACCCCATATTGTACACACAGCCCCCCATATTGTACACACAGCACCCCATATTGTACACACAGCCCCCCATATTGTACACACAGCACCCCATATTGTACACACAGCACCCCATATTGTACACACAGCCCCCCATATTGTACACACAGCACCCCATATTGTACACACAGCCCCCCATATTGTACACACAGCACCCCATATTGTACACACAGCACCCCATATTGTACACACAGCCCCCCATATTGTACACACAGCACCCCATATTGTACACACAGCCCCCCATATTGTACACACAGCACCCCATATTGTACACACAGCACCCCATATTGTACACACAGCACCCCATATTGTACACACAGCACCCCATATTGACAGAAAAACACAGAATTGTTGACATTTTTGCAGATTTATTAAAAAAGAAAAACTGAAATATCACATGGTCCTAAGTATTCAGACCCTTTGCTCAGTATTTAGTAGAAGCACCCTTTTGATCTAATACAGCCATGAGTCTTTTTGGGAAAGATGCAACAAGTTTTTCACACCTGGATTTGGGGATCCTCTGCCATTCCTCCTTGCAGATCCTCTCCAGTTCTGTCAGGTTGGATGGTAAACGTTGGTGGACGGCCATTTTTAGGTCTCTCCAGAGATGCTCAATTGGGTTTAAGTCAGGGCTCTGGCTGGGCCATTCAAGAACAGTCACGGAGTTGTTGTGAAGCCACTCCTTCGTTATTTTAGCTGTGTGCTTAGGGTCATTGTCTTGTTGGAAGGTAAACCTTCGGCCCAGTCTGAGGTCCTGAGCACTCTGGAGAAGGTTTTCGTCCAGGATATCCCTGTACTTGGCCACATTCATCTTTCCCTCGATTGCAACCAGTCGTCCTGTCCCTGCAGCTGAAAAACACCCCCACAGCATGATGCTGCCACCACCATGCTTCACTGTTGGGACTGTATTGGACAGGTGATCAGCAGTGCCTGGTTTTCTCCACACATATCGCTTAGAATTAAGGCCAAAAAGTTCTATCTTGGTCTCATCAGACCAGAGAATCTTATTTCTCACCATCTTGGAGTCCTTCAGGTGTTTTTTTTAGCAAACTCCATGCGGGCTTTCATGTGTCTTGCACTGAGGAGAGGCTGCCGTCGGGCCACTCTGCCATAAAGCCCCGACTGGTGGAGGGCTGCAGTGATGGTTGACTTTCTACAACTTTCTTTTCTCCCATCTCCCGACTGCATCTCTGGAGCTCAGCCACAGTGACCTTTTGGGTTCTTCTTTACCTCTCTCACCAAGGCTCTTCTCCCCCGATAGCTCAGTTTGGCTGGACTTCCAGCTCTAGGAAGGGTTCTGGTCGTCCCAAACGTCTTCCATTTAAGGATTATGGAGGCCTCTGTGCTCTTAGGAACCCTAAGTGCAGCAGAAATTTTTTTGTAACCTTGGCCAGATCTGTGCCTTGCCCAAAATCCATACCAGGCCGCATGCCCTCAACATGGGGGGTGGGTGCTTTGGGGCAGGGAGGCACTCTGCGTCCCCACCCCAAAGCACCTTGTCCCCATGTTGTTGAGGACAAGGGCCTCTTCCCAACAACCCTTGCCGTTGGTTGTCGGGGTCTGCGGGCGGGGGGCTTATCGGAATCCGGGAGCCTCTTTAATAACGGCAAATTAGCCGAGCCTAGCAACCCATCGCGCCGCAAGCACGGGAATGATTTCACCGAATGGTCCCGCCTCCCTCTTCCCTCCTCTCACTGACGCAGGCACCGCCCATGGACAAATGAGAGCTGAGCTCGGGAGCTTCGTTCGCAGCTGCTGTTCAAACGCCTCCTGTGGCAGTGAGTGACAGTGCAGGCAGGCTCAGCCGGGAGATTGTGCCTCACCAGCGGGTGTCCCTGAGCCCGCTGTCAAATGCGGGAGACTGCCGCGAGTCACGGGAGACTTGAGATGTCTGTCTCCTCTGACCAGAGCACCTTCTTCCACATGTTTGCTGTGTCCCCCACATGGCTTCTCGCAAACTACAAACAGGACTTCTTATGTTTTTCTTTCAAAAATGGCTTTCTTCTTGTCACTCTTCCATAAAGGCCAGATTTGTGGAGTGCGCTATGGTGGACTCACCCGGGACAGAGACTTTTCGAGGGGACTGAATGCTGGCCTCTTGCCTACTGATTATGGGCCCTGGATTTTGGGGGAACGGTGCTCTTTGTGAGCTGTATGCCTGGGGACCCTTGAGGTGGTGTTACTTTGGATCCAGGTCCATGTCCCCCCAAGACACACAGACTCTGGGAACCCTGTATATACCATATTAGAAATAGTGACTAATTCATACTGTTGGGACACATACTGTTAGAAGATGCTTATGTCATCAACTCCAGCCACCTGTCTGTCTGTTGTCTGCTATAATGTAAATAAGTCTAGTATGGCTTCTAAGAGTCTTTCAGCCATTGTTGTTTGTGCTAATTAACCCTGCTATTGTGTGAAGGATTTCTGTGTTGATATTTATAATAATGTGTATTGTATAGTCAGTGAGCTAGGAGACGGCAAGTCTACCCTGAAAGGTCATATCTCCGAGTCACCAAGTCTGGGTAAAGGATTAATAAACTAACTCATGTTAATTAGGTTTCTGGTTACAGTTTGTATTGTCAGCCTGCTGTATATATTTGTGTGTCACCTCAAAAAAAACAGTTCATGTTCAGCAACCAAACGAGTATTGCCTTGATTGTGGTTGTTAGTGGTTGGAATGTCTGATATCTATATTCAGATTGGGAGGAAGCGGTATATGACGAAAACACTCAAGTGGAGTGTGGGACGTTTCGTTACATGCACCACTAATAGTTGTCCTGAGGACAGATTCTCCCACCTAAGCTGTGGATCTCTGCAGCTCCTCCAGAGTTACCATGGACCTCTTGGCTGCTTCTCGGATGAATGCTCTTTTTGCCCGGCCGGTCAGTTTAGGTGGAGGGCTATGTCTTGGTAGGTTTGCAGTTGTGTCATACTCTTTCCATTTTTCGAATGATGGATTGAACAGAGCTCCATGAGATGTTCAAAGCTTGGGATATTTTTTTATAACTTAACCCTGCTTTATACTTCTCCACAACTTTATCTCTGACCTGTCTGGTGTGTTCCTTGGCCTTCATGGGGCTGTTTGTTCACTGAGGCCGAGTTTACACTGGTGCAACAAACGCTCCGACATTGTGAGCTCATGGCGCATGACGTGTGAAAATCAATGTTTCCCTATGGGAGCCATCTTAACTGGTCTGGCACAAATCGGTCCGACTTTGAAAATGCTCCCTGTACTACTTTGGTCTGACTTTGATCCTACTTCAGCCCATTGAATATCATCGAAGTCGGATCAAAGTCGGATCGCCGTCTTGCATGATCCGACTTTGGCATGTGACTTGTGCTCTGTTGATCTTGAGGGGGAACTCCGCGCCAATTTTTAAATAAAAAACTGGCATGGGTTCCCCCTCCAAGAGCATACCAGGCCCTTCGGTCTTATATGAATTTTAAGGGGAACCCCCTACGCTGAAAAAATGGCGTGGGGGTCCCCCCAAAATCCATACCAGGCCGCATGCCCTCAACATGGGGGGGTGGGTGCTTTGGGGCAGGGGGCGCTCTGTGGCCCCACCCCAAAGCACCTTGTCCCCATGTTGTTGAGGACAAGGGCCTCTTCTCAACAACCCTGGCCGTTGGTTGTCGGGGTCTGCGGGCGGGGGGCTTATCGGAATCCAGGAGCCCCTTTAATAAGGGGGTCCCCAGATCCCGGCCCCCCACCCTATGTAAATGAATACCCATTCACCTGGGGAAAAAAGTGTCAATAAAAAAAACCCACACTAGACAGGTTTTTAAAGTAATTTATTAAGCAGCTCCGGGGGGTCTTCTTCCAACTTCGGGGGGTCTCTTCCGACTTCTCCGCGCTCTCCGGCCTCTTCTACCGGTCTCTGATTCTTCTCCTGCTCTCCAGTGTCTTCTGCCGTGCTCCTCCGCTATCTTCTGCTTTTTTGCCCGCTCTTTTGCTAGCGGTGGCCCAGACCCTTATCCGAGCATGCAGCCCTGCCAGTCAGGAAAAGGGGTGGGGAGGAGCGAGCGCCCCCCCTCCTGAACCATACCAGGCCACATGCCCTCAACATAGGGGGGTGGGTGCTTTGGGGCAGGGGGGCGCTCTGCATCCCCCCACCCCAAAGCACCTTGTCCCCATGTTGATGAGGACAAGGGCCTCTTCCCAACAACCCTGGCCGTTGGTTGTCGGGGTCTGCGGGCGGGGGGCTTATCGGAATGCGGGAGCCCCTTTAATAAGGGGGCCCCCAGATCCCGGCCCCCCACCCTATGTGAATGAGTATGGGGTACATCGTACCCCTACCCATTCACCTGGGGAAAAAAAGTGTCAATAAAAAAAAAAACACACTAGACAGGTTTTGTAAAGTAATTTATTAAGCAGCTCCGGGGGTCTTCCTCCGACTTCGGGGGGTCTCTTCCGATTTCTCCGTGCTCTCCGGCCTCTTCTCCCGGTGTCCGGTTCTTCTCCCGCTCTCCTGCCTCTTCTCCCGATGTCCGGTTCTTCTCCCGCTCTTCGGTGTCTTCTGCCGGGCTCCTCCGCTATCTTCTGCTCTTTTTCCCGCTCTTTTGCTAGCGTTGGCCCAGTCTTCTCCGTTGTCTTCTTCCCTCTTCTCTTCTTTCGATGTTGACCCGGCGCTCTCTCCCGCTGTAATGCAGTGTGCACAGTGTGCAACGACTTATATACGCATGGGGCCTGGTCACAGGTTGATGTCATCCGGTGACTCTGCCCCTTATGACGTCACCGTCCCAGCATGCCCCAGGCGGTGACGTCATAAGGGGCGGAGTCACCGGATGACATCACCCGGTGACCACGCCCCATGCCTATATAAGTCGTTGCGCACCGCACACACGGCATTACAGCGGGAGAGAGCGCCGGGTCAACATCGGAAGAAGACCGGAGGGAAGAAGATGACGGAGAAGACCGGGCCAACGCTAGCAAAAGAGCAGAAGATAGCGGAGGAGCCCGGCAGAAGACACCGGAGAGCGGGAGAAGAACCGGAGATCGCGGAGAAGTCGAAAGAGACCCTCCGAAGTCGGAAGAAGACCTCCGGAGCTGCTTAATAAGTTACTTTAAAAACCTGTCTAGTGTGTTTTTTTTTTTATTATTGACACTTTTTTTCCCGAGGTGAATGGGTAGTGGTACGATGTTCATTAAAATAAATGAACTGCCCTATGTGTGTGTTATGTGCACAAAAACGCTTGTTTCTACAGATCCCTTCTCTGTTTTTATTTGATGCGATCATAGGAACATCACCGCCGTAGAATTGTTGTCACCTCTTTACTTTTAGATATTCAGGACTCAAACTGCAGCAAATTGTAACAAGCAGAATTTTTTATTTTATTTTTCATCTTTCAATGATACATTTCTGTCCGGGTGATGTCGGTCACGCAGCGCAACTGAAAGAGTTAACGCGTCACACGTCCCCCCCGGCTTCCCCTTCTTTTGGCTGGCGGTGTCAGACGCAGCCATTTGTGTGTATCTGTGCCAGTTCTCAGCAGGTGTGAGCCGCGCCGGTTGCACTCCCTGTGCAGGCGGGAATGTGCGGGGCTCGTGTGCCAGGCACGGCGCGGCGCGGGAGGCGAGGAGGGCTCAGCGTCTGATGCTCCGCACACACACAGCCCTCATCAATAGCTCAGACGCACAGAAAGTTCTGTTTATAGAGAGCGGGTGCAGGGCACCACCCCCCCGGAGCGAGGCGTACAGGAGTTTATATAAGGACTAATCTAATTCATATAGAAAAAGTCATGTCCACGTAGCGTCTCCGACACGAGGGACCGCCGCCCTGGCGCTCGCTGGAGGTAGAAAGAGTTCAGGCAGAAGTTGTTGTTTTTCTGCAAAAATAATAACCTCATTAACCACTTAAGCTCTGGGAGATTTACCCCACCATCACCACCACCATATGACCAGGTCATTTTTTGCGATACAGCACTGCGTACTTTAACTGACAATTGCGCAGTGGTGCGACGCTGTACCCAAATAAAATTTGTCATTTTTTTCTCCCATAAATAGAGCTTTCTTTTGGTGGTATTTGATCAATTCTGCGGTTTTTATTTTTTGCACTTTAAACAAAAAAAAGACCGACAATTTAAAAAAAAAAATTTACTTTCTGCTATAATACATACCCAATAAAATAAAAATAGAAAAAAAAATTTTTTTTTTTCAAAATTGTCGGTCTTTTTTTGTTTATAGTGCAAAAAAAAAACAAAAAAAAACGCAGAGCTGATCAAATACCACCAAAAGAAAGCTCTATTTGTGGGGGTGGGGGGGGGGGGATTACATCAATTTGACAAAAATAAATTAGAAATAAATAAATAAAAATATCCCATAGTTTGTAGACGCTATAACTTTTGAGCAAACCGGTATAATCAGTATACGCTTATTGTGATTTTTTTTTACCAAAAATATGTAGCAGAATACATATTGGCCTAAATCGATGAAGAAATTTGATTTTGCTTTCTGCTATAATACATATCCAATAAAAAAAAAAAAAAAAAAAAATTTCTTTCTTCATCGATTTAGGCCAATATGTATTATTCTACATATTTTTGGTATTTTTGAAAAAAATAAAAAAACAATATTTTTTACTTTCTGCTATAATATATATCCAGTAAAAAAAATTGCTTTCTTTTGCTGGTATTTGATCAGCTCTTTATTTTTTGCGCAATAAACAACAAAAGACCGACAATTTTGAAAAAAAAAAAAAAATACATTCTTACTTTCTGCTATAATACATATCCAATAATAAAAAAAAAAAAAAATTAATTTCTTCATCGATTTAGGCCAATATGTATTCTGCTACATATTTTTGGTAAATATATTTGGTAAAGTGTATATTGATTGGTTCGCTCAAAAGCTATAGCATCTACAAACTATGGGATATTTTTATTCATTTATAATTTATTTTTGTCAAATTTATGTAATTTTTTTCCCCCAAAAATAGAGCTTTCTTTTGGTGGTATTTGATCAGCTCTGTGTTTTCTTTTATTTTTTGCGCTATAAAGAAAAAAAAGACCGACAATTTTAAAAAAAAAACAAAAAAACAAATATGTTTTAATTTCTGCTATAATACATATCCAATAAGAAAAATAGAAAAAATTCGAAATTTCTTAATCGATTTAGGCCAATATGTATTCTTTTACATATTTTTGGTAAATAAAATCCGAATAAGCATATTATATTGATTGGTTTGCTCAAAAGTTATAGCGTCTACAAACTATGGGATATTTTTATTTATTTCTAATGTATTTTTGTCAAATTTATGTCATTTTTTTTCCCACAAATAGAGCTTTCTTTTGGTGGTATTTGATCACCTCTGCAGTTTTTATTTTTGGCGCTATAAACAGAAAAAGACCCACAATTTTGAAAAAATATATATATATTTTTTTACTTTCTGCTATAATATATATCCAATAAAAAAAAAAAAAAAATAAGCGTATATTGATTGTAGACGCTATAACTTTTTGAGCAAACCAATCAATATACGCTTATTTTATTTACCAAAAATATGTAGCAGAGAACATATTGGCCTAAATCGATGGAGAAATTTAGATTTTTTTTCTATTTTTTTTTTATTGGATATTATAGCAGAAAGTAAAAAAAATATATATATATATATTTTTTTTTTTCAAAATTGTTGGCCTTTTTTTGTTTAAAGCGCAAAAAATAAAAACCGCAGAGGTGATCAAATACCACCAAAAGAAAGATCTGTTTGTAGGAAAAACATTACGTAAATTTGACAAAAATAAATTAGAAATAAATAAATAAAAATATCCCATAGTTTGTAGACGCTATATCTTTGGAGCAAACCAAAACTATGGGACATTTTTATTTATTTATTTCTAATTTATTTTTGACAAATTTACATAAATTTTTTCCCACAAATAGAGCTTTCTTTTGGAGGTATTTGACCACCTCTGCGGTTTCTATTTTTTTGCGCTATAAACAAAAAAAGAACAATTAGAAAAAAAAAAACAAAATTTTTTACTTTCTGCTATAATACATATCCAATAAAAAAATAGGAAAAAAAATTGAATTTCTTCATTGATTTAGGCAAATATGTATTCTGCTACATATTTTTGGTAAATAAAATCCCAATAAGAGTATATTGATTGGTTTGCTCAAAAGTTATAGCGTCTACAAACTATGAGATATTTTTATTTATTTATTTCTAATGTATTTTTTGTCAAATGTATGTAATTTTTTCCCCCCCACAAATAGAGCTTTCTTTTGGTGCTATTTGATCAGCTCTGCGGTTTTTATTTTTTGCTCTATAAACAAAAAAAATACAGACAATTTTGAAAAAAAAAAAAAACTGAGAGAGATATATATAAAATATATAAAATAAAATGGTAAAAAGTAATAAAAAAAACAACAAAAATAAAAAAACACTGCTGACACCAGTGGCGGAATTACCAGGGTCACAAAGGATGCACTTGCGACCAGGCTTTGGCGTTTGGCCACTGTGGGGGGGGGGGAATCCAAGATGGCAGGAAGGTGGCCCGCTGCAAGACAGTAATAAGGGGCCCACGATGGGAGCAAAATGCCCTGTGATCAGTGGGAAGGGCCCCGGTTGGGAACCAGGGGGGCCCTTAATGGACTTCTTACACCGAGGCCCAGAAGGTTCTAGTTACACCTCTGATTGGTCCCTTTTGTCTTCTGTTTTGCAAAACCAATAGAATATAATTTATTTATTTAAAAAAAAAAATCATCAGTAACCATAACCAGCACTAAACCTCCATTTCCATACAAGTTCCATTATACCAAGGGCACACGGCTAGGATTGTATCCAGAAATGACAAGTGACATAGAAAACCTTTTGGTGGCCCATTTTACTTCCCTAAGCCAGCAATGTTCTCATTATTATCTATCTTATTTAGACCTCGTTGACACTGTTTTATATGTTCTTTCTCACCTCTGAGATCATGGAAGACATGGGAAGTCGGGTCAGGCACGGGGTAAGAGGTCCTCCAAAAAAAGTCCTATTCTGTAATCAGCTCTGATCTCGGTAGGATTAGACTTTGATTCCAGGGCTTCTGTAGTTGTAGATTTATCAGTAAGATGAGGATAAGCATAATCACTTCATATGATGTGGTTAAAAATAAAAACTGTACAAGCATTTATTGTGTTTAACAAATATATTCAGGTTGATTTACTAAAGACAAAATAGGCTGTTCACTTTACAAAGGAAATTGCACTTATCTCAGTGAATGTGGTGAAAATTCTCATTGAAAGAAACTAGGAATACACCTATAACATTTTTTTTTTTTTTTGCAATGAATACGAGTACTGCTCTTTTTTTTTTTTTTTTTTTTTAGTACTCGCCGATATCAATTTCCAATTTCCGATACCTACTGCAACTACTTTGTTTACACTTCAGTTTTCAGCAATGGTACAAGGCATTGAAAAGCTGCAAATGGAATAAATGTATTTTTTATTGTTATTTTGAGCTTTTTTTAATGTGAAATGTGTAACTATATGTTAAAGGTGCAAAATATTACTAAACATAGCAAACATTTTTTTTATTATTATTATAAAATAAAAAGTGAACAAAAAAAAATCAGCAGCAAAATAATTAAATGGAGAAGGAGAATAAGGAGTTAATTAGGGCTGATTAGAGTATATTAAGGGTTAATAAGGGGTTAAACAGAGGAACATTTAATTTGAAAAAAAAAGTATATATATATATATTTTTTAATTTTTAATTTTTAAATTATTAAAAAAAATATATATATATATATATATATATAATTTTTTTTTTTTTTACTTGACAGGTTGCTTTAAACTGACTTAATCTGCAGATCTAAGTTCATCCCTTTGATTCTGTAGATAAATGAACAGAAAGATGCAAAAGGAAACACTGCTTCTTTTTTTATATTTCTGTTTCAGCGGCTGAGCAATGTTGTTGACAGCTCCAATTGTCAACAGGGAAACCCCACTGACAGCTAATTGATTCATCGGTTGGTAAGGACATGGTGACCCCTTTCCTTAACAACCGACAATTGCAGATTTTTCTTTTTTTTTTTTTTTACATTTCAGCTGTCGGTGGAGGAATTCCGCTGACAGCTGAAAACTGAGCATGAAAGTAACGGGTTCAGGTATCGAAGCATTTTCATGAGTACCGATACTTGTGCAGATGCTTAGTATTGGCACTGATACTGGTATCGGTACAACTTTAATAAGAAACCCAAGGAAAATTTAAAAGACAGTATACTATATTGTCAAAAGTATTGGGACGCCTGCCTTTACATGCCCATGAACTTTAATGGCATCCCAGTCTTAGTCCGTAGGATTCAGTATTGGATTTTTCGGGCAGAAAAACTCTCCTAAACTCTGTGGATGGAGTCTAAGAGCGGAGATTGCGAGCCAGGCCTTCTCGTCCAATATCAGTGACTGACCTCAAATGGTCTTCTGGAAGAATGGTCAAACATTCCCATAGACACACTCCTAAACCTTGTTAACGGCCTTCCCAGAAAAGTTGAAGCTGTTATAGCTGCAAAGGGTGGGCCAACTCAATATTGAACCCTACAGACTAAGACTGGGATATCATTAGAGGTCATGTGCCTGTAAAGGCAGGTGTCCCAGTACCTTTGACAACATAGTGTATTTTTCTTGCACATGATTGGACGTTGAAAGCCAGCCGAGCTTCACCTCATTCACTAAAATAAGTGCAAATTCCGTTGCAAAGTGAACACTCAATTTGCCTGTAGTAAATCAACCCCATTGATCCAATAGGAAGACCGGTGATACTGTTCCCATGCCATTAACTCTTCTTCTCGCTCTGTACTCTGCAGGTGCCAGGAGGAGTGCCCCATAGGTACATATGGTTACCAATGTGCAGAACGGTGCGACTGTCAGAACGGAGCCAAGTGTTACCACATCAATGGGGCCTGCTTGTGTGAGCCGGGCTTTAAAGGCATCCTCTGTGAGGAGCGAGTGTGTGCAGAAGGACTGTACGGCCTCAAGTGTAACAAGAACTGCCCCTGTAACCTGACCAACACCCGCAGGTAAGGACTGTGTGTTCTAGAATTATTATTTATGAGTTCTAAAGTAAAGCTGACCTGAGTTTCCATTGCTGACCTCTCCCACCGAATATACTAGTCACCTTACTGATCCAGTGGCTTCAATGAAGTATGCTGGGCAGGAGTTCTAACTTCACTGGCTGCATATTTGTTCAAGATCAATGAATGGAAATAGGTTAAAGCCAGGGACAAGCAGGCAAATGGCATCTGTGAAGGTCAACAATGGCTACTAACATGTTTCTCCCAATACAGGTTTTCTTAAATATCACATGCAGTAAGTCTAAAGCTGGTATAGCACCCTCTAGTATGTGTGCTAGATGTAGATAGGTTTGTTGTTAGTGTTGGTAAAAATTCATTTTAGCTTAGGGCTAGGCCTGAGCTATGAATCTGGGTCAGGGCTCAGTGACTCAGGGCTGGATGACTCATCCTAGTAGCTTCTCCGATGCCTCCCCCTATTTTCTGGGACATTGGAGAATGTTCTAGACATAGTGGGTGGAGGTTAGGAGGAGCTTCTTGGCATATTTATGAGGTCTTCGGCCAATCCCCAGTGAAGGGCTAGCAGAGGGCAAGCCAGCTCATAAATAGGCATGAGTCATGCCAGCAGGGGCAGTCGGGTGGAAGATGGAGATATAGTGTTGTGGAGGCTGTCGGTGGCCCTCGAGAGTGTCCCCTGGTCTGGGGAGCGACCTTGGGCCAGGGCTCGGGTGCTGACACCAACAATGAGGCACCATTCTTTCCAATAACACCAATGGTGGAGCACTATTCAGCCTACCGATACCAACAATGAGGCATCATTCTTTCCAATAACACCAACGGTGGAGCACCATCAGGCCTTCAGGAAAAAACTCAAGACCTACCGCTTCTAAGAAGCTGGACAACACAGGATGGATCCAGCGCCTTGAGGCGATTCAGTTTGCATTTGCATCGCTATACAAATCATTCATTCATTCACTATTCAGCCTACCAATACCAACAATGAGGCACCATTCCTTCCACTGACACCAATGGTGGAGCACTATTCAGCCTACCGATACCAACAATGAGGCACCATTCCTTCCACTGACACCAACAGTGGAACACTTTTCAGCCCACCAACACTAACTATAGGGCATTATTCTTTCCACTGACACCAATAATGGCTCATAATTCCTCTCACTGATATAAACAACTGAGCCCTAATACCAGTGATGGGTTACTATCCTACTGACCACAAGGAGCTATTTTATTTTTTTTACTCCTTAAGACCACCAAGCCTGAGACATTGTCTACTCCCAATCCCACTGTCTAGCCCCCCAAAAGTCTGATGGACAGCAAACTGGCCCTTTTTTTTTTTTTTTTTTTTAGAAAGTTTGGAGACTCCTTCTCCAGAGGAACACTTGAGATAATTCTCACGCCCCTAGAAGTCCTTACCAAAGCGAATTCATCAGGGGCAGTGGAAAAAATGCCCCTTTCTTTGGTAGTCAGTGGAAAGAAAACCCTCCTTATAATGATGAACAGAATGCAACCCTTACAGAAAGCCAAAAAGACTTTGGTGCCATGCTGCTGGTTCTGCCAAGTGGCGTTGGCCCGGGAATTAGGCAGGCATCGGCATCAGATGGGAGGTCAATCAGTCCCAGCTCAAGGAACCCTAAGCAACCTTTGGAAGAACCTTAGGGTTTCACAGAATCTTGGTTGAGAATGGCTGCAGTAGACACCCTATTACTTTTAAAAGGACTTTCATAACATAGAGCAGGGGCGTTGCTAGGGGGTGGCTTTTGGGGCTATAGCCCCGAATCTAGGGCCAATAGCCCCGAGTCTCTGCAGGGGTCCCCAAAGGGGAGGGGAGGCTCTCTGGGGACCCTTATGTAAGTGGGGGGCTCTCTGGGGACCCTGAAGTAAGTGGGGGGCTCTCCGGGGACCCTGATGCAAGGGAGAGGCTCTCTGGGGACCCTGATTTTAAGGCAGAGGCTCTCTAAGGACCCAGATTTAAGGGGGAGGCTCTCAGGGGACCCTAATGTAAGGGGGGCTCTCTGGGAACCCTGATGTAAATGGGGGGCCCTCTGGGGACTCTAATGTAAGGAGGAGGCTTTCTAGGGACCCTGATGTAAGGGGGGCTCTCTGGGAACCCTGATGTAAGGGGGGACTCTCTGGGAACCCTGATGTAAGGGGGCTCTCTGGGGACCCTGATGTAAGTGGGGGGCTCTCTGGGGATATATACACACACACACACACGTATATTACTGTATATACATGTGCATGCCCGCCCAAGCTTATGACGTTCATTACTATGCTGCTATGGGCTCCAGCCCCAGATCTTTTGTAGACCTAGCAACGCCCCTGACGTAGAGTACATTGAAAACGGCATATTATACATAAGGATTGTTCACAATGAGCTGGTCTCTTTCACATTCATATTTAAAAACATTAAAAAGACTATAGTTCTCCTTTAAGCTGCCCATAAATATGCAGTGTAACGTTGCTCTGCAGAATCTGAATTAAACAGATCACAACAGTTAACTGAAACACCTGGCGAAAAAATCAAACCGACACGTTGAAAAATGTTGTTCCAATTACCTGGGGCTGCCCATAGAGACGTACAGTGGATGGGCATGGAGGACAAAAAAGGAATCTTCTTTTATAAAATAATTAGATGCAAAGGCGTAACTAAAAGCCACACGGCCCAGGTTCAAAATCTGAACAATGGGCTTCCAAAATTTCATGCTTAACTCCTGGCTTGATAATATATAATAATGTGTTATATTTCAGTATATTATTTTCAGTATTATTATCAAACACAGAGCAGTTACAATACAATTCAATACAGGAGGGTTACAAGGGCCCTGCTCATGGGACCTTACAATCTAAGGGTAAGGGGAAGTGATTCAAAAGGTAGTAACTGTGTGGGGAGGAGTTTGAGACAGTAAAATGCGTTTTTTGGGAGGAGACGGGGTGGGCCTCTCTGAAGAGATGATTTTTCAGGGATCGCTTAAAGGTGGACAGAGAAGGAGATAGCTGGACAGATTGGGGTAAAGAGTTCCAGAGGAAGGGAGAGGCTCCTGGAGAAAAGCATGGGAGGAGGTAACAAAGGAGCTAGAGAGTAGGAGGCCTTGGGAGGGGCAAAAAGAACTTTCTAGTTGATATTTCGAGATGAGGTTGGTGATGTAGCTCTGGGAAGGGTCGGTTTTATGTCGTTAACATTTTGAAATGTATTAGCTGAGCAATTGAAAGACATCGAAGGGGTTGAAAGAGAGAGGGGTTGGCAGATGCTGATTTGGTTGGTAATAGCGATGAGCTAAGGTTCAGGCTGAGCCCGCAGCAAACTGTCAAATGAGGTCGCCAGCCCAATCAGCTGACACGTGGCTATACTGGACAATGTTATTGACCAAATCTGGCCAGGTGCCCAGATAAGGTCCATGATGTCACCGCCATCCCCGCCCCTTTTTTATGTATGGCTAGGTGGTAGGGAATTCCCTGGATACAGCTGAATAGGCAAGTGGCCTGCTGTCATGTGAATGCTTCCTGCAGGTGTGCTCAACACTATTACCAATGTATGTACCACTCCTTTCTGTCAATCCCTCAATCTGGCCTGAACGCTCAACTATATTACCAACTGCTCAGCATATACCATCCCTCTTGGCCAATCCATCAGCTTGGCCTGAAACTTAGTACAACACTATTACCAACTGCTCAGCAGCTACCACCCATCTCGGACAAATTGTCAAGCTGGCCTGAACCTTAGCTCAACACTATTACCAACTGCTTAGCATCTACCACCCATCAACGTGGCCTAAACCTTAGCTCAACACTCTTACCAACTGCTTAGCATCTACCACCGATCTCGGTCAATCCCTCAACCTGGCCTGAACCTTAGCTCAACACTATTACCAACTGTTCAGCATCTGCATCTCTGCCAATCTGTCAACCTGTCCTGAACCTTAGCTCAACACTGTTACCAACTTCTCAGCACCTACCACCCATCTCAGGCAAATTTCTCAACCGGGCCCGAACCTTAGCGGAACACCATTACAAAGTGCTCAGCATCTGCCACCCTCTCTGCCTTTCCCTCCACCCAGCATAAACTTTAGCTCATCACTAGTTGGTAAGGTGTATGAGTCTGGCAGCAACATCTCAATAGACTCAATAGAAAGGCCTGTTGGAGGCTCATAATGCACTTTACAGGGGCACCTCCAGCCCTCCACTGTGGTAACACTCACCGATCTTCCAACAGCTCTGAGTGCTTGATGAGGAACTTTGACTGGACTATGCATACCGATAGCTCCACTTGCCCCTCTGCTCCAGGAGTTCCCTGCCATCCGACCGTGTTGTGGCAGAGACATTGCCAATGACCATGTAGAGGCAATGTTCCTTCACAGTTCTCCCTGGGCCTTCTCCTGTGATCAGCGCACCCCCCCCCCCCCCAGATGGGGAAGGCCTCCTGCTGCTATCTAACATGCCATTCCTCAGTTCACTTAGCCGACTTCTCTCCCCAGTGGAAAATCACCTCAGCTTATATATGAGGCCCGCCCCCTGCCAATACCGACTGGGGATTGGTCAGGGCTCACACACAAGCTGCCTGCCACTCCAGTTCCAGGCCCAGCCCCTCTTCTAGAATATTCTCCTCAGAAGCAGGGGAGGCAGCTCAGAACTGAAGTGCAGGTGGCATACCTCCCAACTTTTTGAGATGGGAATGAGGGACACCTATCAGCAAAAGTATGCAGGCACACCCCCTTGCCACGCCCCCTTAAAGGAGAATTGTACAAAAAAACAAGGTTGATTAAACCCAGAAGTACTTTTTTTTTACCACTACTATTACTTTATATTGGCTTTTGGAATTTACAAATGCAGCAATTTAGAAATCAGATAATAGGTTTAGTGCTGGGAAACGCTTTTTGATAGATAAAAAGTGCATTTTATACACATTTATATAGATCAGACCAACATGAGGGACAAATGAGGAGGAAAGAGGGACAGAGGGACATTGCTCCAAATCAGGGACAGTCCCTCGAAATCAGGGACAGTTGGGAGCTATGCAGGTGGTCACACCCACTGCTACTCTGACCACTGCCAGCCCCCAGATCAAAACAGACAGGCCTAACGTGCAGCATAAGCCTGCCTAAATTTGCCTGTGCTGGATAACCTAGTAAAAATACCTTACTAGCACCTACCTATTGGTAGAGATTGCTACAGATATAATGTATCTAACTAGAATATATATGACATGGAGAATTGATGCTAAAAAATAGAGGAAGGTTACCATTTCCAGACACAAGCGCCCTTATTAATAGGACAGCGTAGAGAGTCGTGTCCATGTGTGAAGGCTAACAACCCAGAGCATCAATCAGATGTCCATCGATTGTAGTCTGATTATTGAAAAATTAAATGTCTTTGGACTACCAAGGTATAGACGTCCTGGTATTCAAGGGGTTAAGACAAGCTCGCAGCTGCCGCAGCATCCTTGAGTTTGGTACTGATTTGTTCAGCCGGCTCCTAACTATCGAGTAAAAGTGATCTGGGTGGCTGTAGTGCAGCTCCAATCACTTTTAAGGGTTTGAGAAGGGCCTCCACCAAACTCGCTGACAGCTGAATGGAAAATAAAAAAAAAAAACATTACCGCGGCAATACAAAAATGTGAACAAAATGATGTGGACCCCTCCCCCCCTATCCATACCAGGCCCTTTGGGTCTAGTATGGAATTTCAGAGGAACCCTGCGCTAAAAAAATCAAAGAAAAAAACGACGTGTGGTCACCCCCAAAACCCATACCAGACCCTTAGCCGAGCATGCAGCCTGGCAGGCAGGGAAAGGGGGAGACGAGTGAGTGCCCCCCCTACACTGTACCAGGCCACATACCCTCAACATTGTACCCCTACTCATTCACCAAAAAAAGTGTCAAAAAAGAAATAACACACAGTTTTTACAATTCCTTTATTAAAAAAAAAAAAAAAAAACAATGTCCCCCCGCTGTAGATCCATCATCAATCGTGACACCCGGCGCACTGCTGAACCCCCCCCCCCAAAAAAAAAGAAGCTCCACCCACGAAGAAGGCTACCGCCGTCTGCCTGCTCCACCATGTTGTGAAGTTCTTAAATAGGTAAGGGGCGGAGCCACCTTTCAATGTCAGCTGGTGGTACCGCCCCTGTGACGTCACTGACACCCAGTGCAAGGGGGCACTGGTGGAGACAGTGATGTAAGGGGGCACTCTGGGGACACCGGATGTAAGGGGGGGACTCTGATGGCGACACTGATGGGGGAAACTCATGTAAGGAGGCACTCCGATTGGGATACATAAAGTAAGGGGGAACTCTGATGGGTACACTGATATAGGGGGGAACGCTAGTGGGGACACTGATGTAAGTGGGGAATGCTGGTGGAGACACAGATGTAAGGGGGGAATGCTGGTGGAGACACAGATGTAAGGGTGCACTCTGGGGACACCTGATGTAAGGGGGAATTCTGATGGGGATTCTTTTGTAAAGGGGGGCAATGATGTAAGGGGGGGCTGATGGAGACATTGATGTAAGGGGAGTCTCTGATGGGCACTGATGTAAGGGGAAACTCTGATGGGGGACGTTCAAGTAATGAGGCACTCCCATTGGGATACCTGATGTAAGGGGGAACTCTGATGGGGACACTTATGTAGGGTGGAATGCTGGTGGGGACACTGATGTAAGGGGAAACTCTGATGGGGGACATTCAAGTAAGGCGGCACTCCCATTGGGATACCTGATATAAGGGGGAACTCTGATGGGGAAACTTATGTAGGGGGGAATACTGGTGGGGACACTGATGTAAGGGGAAACTCTGATGGGGGACATTCGAGTAAGGCGGCACTCCCATTGGGATACCTGATGTAAGGGGGAACTCTGATGGGGACACTTATGTAGGGGGGAATGCTGGTGGGGACACTGATGTAAGGGGGAAACTCTGGGGACACCTGATGTAAGGGGCAGTTCTGATGGGGAATCCTTTGTAAAGGGCGGTATTGATGTAAGGGGGGATTAATGGAGACATTGATGTAAGGGGGGGGTCTCTAAAGGGCAATGATCTGGGGGGGGGACTTTATTTTACTAAAGTTTTTTTTCTCTTCTGAATCAAATCATGCTGGTTATAAAAAAGATCCTAATAATATGAATTCATTTTTTTTTTTGGGCCGCAAATATTTGTAAAGTATAGAGTGTGGCCCTTATATGGAAAAGTTTGGAGCCCCTCTGATCTGAACAGATGCTGCCCATTAATATGCAATGCTTCAGAATCCCTGAAAGTTTCAGTCTGATCCGGAATCGAAGTCTCGGTAGGATTACGCCTCTTATCTGAGCCGCAGTTTTCCTTCCTATTTTCTGGTTCTTTGTTTGCAAAATAATCTCTCTCTCCCTCCTTCTTCGCACATTTAAATAATAGATTTTTCTCTCCCCGAGGAGCCGGGTTACGGCAGATGAATGAACTGCAGGGCTACTGCGGGTGAATGAATTGCAGGAAGTAGGGTCCCAGCCTTGCTGGCCGCTGACACCACGATGTATGGCTTTAATTAGTGCTCCTGCGCACCCCACCGCTCCACACTGACAAGTCTTTTTCTATCTCTCTTCTCTCACAGCTGCCACCCTCTGTCTGGGGAGTGCACCTGCAGGGCAGGTTGGAGCGGCCTCTACTGCGAGGAACCCTGCCGCCCCGGCTTCTACGGAGAGGGCTGCCAGCAGCTGTGCGCTTGCTTCAACGGGGCCGACTGCGACGGCGTGACCGGGAGGTGCCTCTGCGCTCCAGGATACACGGTAGGAACGGTGATAGGGTCAAGAATTCACATCATTTGGGCTTTAAAAAAAAAAAAAAAAAAAGGGATATGGCAGTAACCTGTAGCAACCAATCAACATTTATTGATCCGAGTTCAGCGGAGGGGAATTAATTGTTTTTTTTCTGGGCTGCTGCACTTTGCACATGGCCATTGTTCTTTGCACGCCTTTATTTAACCAAAGTCCAATAGCGTGCCTGGACCGGTCTCTGGGGGAGTCAATTGGAGCCTTGAGCCTTATATATCTTTGTTTCAAGTGTTTATGTCTTCATTTTTCTTTATAATTACATTGAACTGTGTAGGAAAGTGTGCCTTGGGCTTCAAACGGAGGTCCTAGACTAGAGGTATGCGTGTTTACGGGCTGAGAATCGGTAACCTTTTATATAGGAAAGCATAACATTACAGTCATGTGTAAAATTTAGGGGATACGATACATATTGATTTTTCTAAGTGAGAAGAAGTTAACGCAACCTCTGCGGGGGACGGGTTTCAAGCTGAACTCCAGGGATGACATACACTATATTGTCACAAGTATTGGGACGCCTGCCTTTACACGCACATCAACTTTAATGGCATCCCGGTCTTAGCTGCAGGAGGGAATCGATTTATCCACATGCTGCTCTCACCGTCTTCCTATCCCTGTGCTACTGGCCCCCTTAGCCCCCCTCGCAGCGCTGCCGGGGTTTCCCCCTCCCACCTCCCGCTGGCTGCTGCGGGGGATCTATCAGGATCGAGAGCGAGAAAGGAGGCGGTAAATGTATCATTTACTGGCCCCTTCCTTGTCTTAATGGATAGTCAGTGATCAGTACCGATCACTAACTGTGTGGTTTTTTTTTTTATTTAAATTTTTTTTTTTACTATGCCTCAGTTTATGAATGAAGGGGAAGCTCTGTACAGAGCTCTTCCTGTTCATTCCTTCTGTGCAGCTGAGGCTACAAAGAAAGGGACTGTCAGAAACCATGAAATCAGGCCGAGACAGAAGTACAGTCAAATCACACTTGTTTAATAATAAAAGTAAAAAGAACAAACGTAGTCAAAACATAGCCAAAGTTCAGTAACCGGAATGGATAGTCACCTAAGCCAGAAGTCAGGGATCAATGTAGTGGAACAGCAAGCAGGATATGGAGCCAGAAGGGATGTCAGCAAATCAAGTCTTGAACAGGATTGCAGGAGATAGTCTCTGTGATGTTGACCAAGGCGAAGGCATCTGGGCTGAACAGCTTAAGTAGGCAGGAGTGATGAGCAGGATATGATCAACAGGCGAGTAACTGTGGAGAGATAGGAGCTGGCAATTAGAGGCCAGCTCCAAGAAGGAAGGGCTGAGCCCAGCCCAGAGAGGGATTGATGAATCTGTCCTCAGTCCCCTTCTCTTTCTCAAAACTTAGACATCAGGGGTCTGTTTAGACCCCTGATAATTCACCAAAGCCCCTAACGAGGGTTCCTAAAAAAATACTAAAAAAAAAAAAAAAAATGTAAAAAAATAAATAAAATCTAAAAAAAGGAAAAAGAAATAAAAAAATAAAACAACAAAAATAAAAAAAAAAATCCTGACACCAGTGGCGGAACTACCAGGGTCACAAAGGATGCACTTGCGACTAGGCTTTGGCAATCTGCCACTGTGGGGGGAACTCCAAGACGGCAGGAAGGAGGCCCGCTGCAGGACAGTAATAAAGGGTCCCACGATGGGAGCAAAATGCCCTGTGATCAGTGGGAAGGGTCCCAGTCGGTGACCAGGGGGGGCCCTTCATGACTTCTAGCACCGAGGCCCTGAAGGTTCTGGTTACACCTTTGTTTGGTCCCTTTTGTCTTTTGTTTTGCAAAACCAATAGAAAATAATTTATTTAAAAAATAATAATAATTCATCAGTCACCATAACCAGCACTAAACCTTCATTTCCATTCAAGTTCCATTATACCAAGGGCACATGGCTAGGATTGTATCCAGAAATGACAAGTGACATAGAAAACCTTTTGGTGGCCCATTTTACTTCCCTAAGCCAGCAATGTTCTCATTATTATCTATCTTATTTAGACCTCGTTGACACTGTTTTATATGTTCTTCCTCACCTATGAGATCATGGAAGACATGGGAAGTCGGGTCAGGCACGGGGTAAGAGGTCCTCCAAAAAAAGTCCTATTCTGTAATCAGCTCTGATCTCGGTAGGATTAGACTTTGATTCCAGGGCTTCTGTAGTTGTAGATTTATCAGTAAGATGAGGATAAGCATAATCACTTCATATGATGTGGTTAAAAAAAAATAAAAAACTGTACAGGCATTTATTGTGTTTTAAAAATATATTCAGGTTGATTTACTAAAGACAAATAGGCTGTTCACTTTACAAAGGAGATGTCACTTATCTCAGTGAATGTGGTGAAAATTCTCATTGAAAGAAACTAGGAATACACCTATAACATTTTTTTTTTTTTTGCAACGAATACGAGTACTGGTACCTTTTTTTTTTTAAGTACTCACCGATATGGAATAAATGTTTTTTTTTTTTAGATTTTTTTAAATGTGAAATGTGTAAATATATAATGTTAAAGGTGCAAAATATTAATAAACAAAGCAAACAATTTTTTTTATAATTATTAATAGTTTATAAAATAAAAGTGAACAACAAAAAAGCAGCAGCAAAATAATTAAATGGAGAAGGAGAATAAGGAGTTAATTAGGGATGATTAAAGTATATTATAGGTTAATAAGGGGTTAAACAGAGGAACATTTAATTAAAAAAAATATATAGATATATATTTTTTTTTTTTTACTTGACAGGTTGCTTTAAACTGACTTCATCTGCAGATCGAAGTTCATCCTTTTGATCTGTAGATGAATAAAACATAAAGATACAAAAAGAAACAATGCTTATTTTTTTCTCTTTCTGTTTCAGCGGCTGAGCAATGTTGTTGATAAACATTGCTGGGTTGCTTTTTTTTTTTTTTGACAGCTCCAATTGCTGGGACTTCATTTACACTTCAGCTGTCAACAGGGGAACCCCAATGACAGCTAAATGATTCATCGGTTGTTAAGGAAGTGGCAGCCCCGCTCCCTAACACCGATAATTGCCGTTTTTTTTTTTTTTACATTTTAGCTGTCAGTGGAGTAATCCCGCTGACAGGTGAAAGAACCGAGCATGAAAGTAACATTTTCAGGTATCGAAGACTTCGCATGAGTACCGATACTTGTGCAAATACTTAATATTGGCACTGATATCGGTATCGGTACAACCCTAAAAGAAACCCAAGGAAAATTTAAAAGACGGTATACTATGTTGTCAAAAGTGGAACACTTGCCTTTACACGCACATGAACTTTAATGACCTCCCAGTCTTAGTCTGTAGGGTTCAATATTGAGTTGGCCCACCCTTTGCAGCTATAACAGCCTTAACTCTTCTGGGAAGGCCGTCCACAAGGTTTAGGAGTGTGTCTATGGGAATGTTTGACCATTCTTCCAGAAGAGCATTTGTGAGGTCAGGCACTGATGTTGGACAAGAAGACCTGGCTTGCAGTATCCACTCTAATTCATCCTAAAGGTGTTTGGGTTGAGGTCAGGACTCTGTACAGGACAGTCAAATTCCTCCACCCCAAACTTACTCATCCATGTCTTTATGGACCTTGCTTTGTGCACTGGTCCAAATCATTAGGTAAAGGGGTGATTATGATGTGGGGTTGTTTTTCAGGGCTTGGGCTTGGCCCCTTAGTTCCAGTGAAGGGAACTCTTAAGGCGTCAGCATACCAAGATATTTTGGACAACTGAGCCTTTATGGACCTTGCTTTGTGCTCTGGTGCGCAGTCATGTTGGAACAGGAAGGGGCCGTCCCCAAACTGTTCCCACAAAGTTGGGAGCATGAAATTGTCCAAAATGTCTTGGTATGCTGACGCCTTAAGAGTTCCCTTCACTGGGACTAAGGGGCCAAGCCCAACCCCTGAAAAACAACCCCACACCATAAACCCCCCCCCCTCCCCTCCACCAAATGATTTGGACCAGTGCACAAAGCAAGGTCCATAAAGACATAGATGAGCGAGTTTGGGGTGGAGGAACTTGGCCACAGTCTTCAGGGTGTTGTGCCTATAGTAGTTGCCCTTCTCCATAGAGACCACAGGAAGTCACTCACTTGGCCGCCATTTAGTGAACACCTTGCATTTTTCTAAATGACTGCAAAGCATTCTCTGATTGGCCAAGGTAAAGAGAAGGGGCGGTGCCATCACAAAGCCCTTCTTGCCCAATCAGAGAATGGTCTGCATCCAGCAGTTCTAAAACTGTTGCACACTATAGCAGTCTCCCTGATTCTTCTTTTGACAAAGAAGGTCGTTGTGTGTGGATTATACCATGTTCTGGAAGGGGAAGTATGCCACCCCTATAGGGATTTAGTACACCTATTAAAAAGAGGCCAAAGTAATAACTTGCATTAAAACACTAACAAAAAAATATGCATTGTAACAATATTGTTACAGTGTATTTATGAATGAAGCTTGCAACCCTTGTTTGCATGCTTCATTTATACAGGACATTCCTGACTTGTCCAGCCTGTCAAACTAAAAGCTGAGTCCCACAGATCACAGGAGGTCCTACTCTCTGGGTGTAATAGTTAGATGCTAAGGCTGGAATCACACCTTCGTACTTTTGGCTTTTGCTTAAAATCAATTAAAAACGCATCCTAAGTTCTAAAACTGTACAACCTGACCCCCACCCCCCCCCCACCCAACATGCTGGCTAACCTGTGTACTGCAAGGATTAGGATAAAGGGTTAATCATAAGGGCGAGGTTAATTGATAAGTGTTTGGGTTCGTGTTAAGATTTAATTAAGGGGTTCATTTGAAGTGTTGGGGGTTGGGTATGTGGTGAGGATTTGGTTAGTGGTCATGAAGTTCATTTTAAATGTTTGTTCAAAAGGTAAGTGTTGGGGTGTGTAGATTAAGTGTTAATTACGGTTAGGTTAAGGGGGTTCATTTTAGGTGTTAGGTGGCAGATTCATTTTTGGCATCCCCAACATCTTCTAATCAAAGCCTGGCACAGAAAGGATGGAGCACAAGATGTCTGTGATTCTTGTTGCTACATTTGTATCTAAGTGTTATTAGTAGTCTTTTTACATAGTGTGTGTGTTTTTTTTTTTTTTTTTTTTTTTTTTTTAGTATAATTAATTTTGTACATGTTTAACTCCAGGGAGATGGCTTTTTTGAAGGAACGGTGGTATTCTAGTCCCCATGTGAGGTCTGATTTGTACCGTCAATAGCAGTTTTTCTTTTCTTTCTTTTATTTCATTTTGAACTTCCTCTTCCAGCAGGTTGTATTCAGGAGATAAAGGTTTGATATATAATCTCATCTGTAATAAAACAGATCTCCCGGAGAGGGTTTAAATTGGCAAGATTTAGGCTTGAAAATCTCTAATTATAGACGACTAATGCAAAACTGTGACAAACGCGCCCCCCATCAAGACCTTGTTCATCGGCTTCTGCTTTTGTAATACACACAGTATAGCATGCACTATGAGAAAGTTATCCATCGATCAGGATTGGCCAAGAATTTAGAGGGGAAATACATAGCCCCCCCAACCACTTTGTAATAGTTCCCCCTTACACCAGGTGTCCCCATCAGAGTGCCTCCTTACATCAGGTGTACCCATCAGAGTGCCCCCTTACATCAGGTGTACCCATCAGAGTGCCCCCTTACATCAGGTGTACCCATCAGAGTTCCCCCTTACATCAGGTGTCCCCATCAGAGTGCCCCCTTACATCAAGTTTCCCCATCAGTGTGCCCCCATACACCAGGTGTACCCATCAGAGTGCCCCCTTACATCAGGTGTACCCATCAGAGTTCCCCCTTACATCAGGTGTCCCCATCAGAGTTCCCCCTTACACCAGGTGTCCCCATCAGCATGCCCCCTTAATTAAGTGTCTGCATTAGAGTGACCCCTTACATCAGGTGTCCCCATCACAGTGCCCCCTTACATCAGGTGTCCCCATCAGAGTCCCCCTTTACATCAAAGTCCCCATAAGAGTTCCCCCTTACATCAGTTGTCCCCATCAGAGTGCCCCCTTACATCAAGTTTCCCCATCAGAGTGACCCCTTACATCAGGTGTACACATCAGTGTGCCCCCTTACACCAGGTGTACCCATCAGAGTGCCCCCTTACACCAGGTGTACCCATCAGAGTTCCCCCTTACACCAGGTGTCCCCATCAGCATGCCCCCTTAATTAAGTGTCTGCATCAGAATGCCCCCTTACATCAGGTGTCCCCATCAGAGTGCCCCCTTACATCAGGTGTCCCCATCAGAGATCCCCCTTACATCAGGTGTCCCCATCAGAGATCCCCCTTACATCAGGTGTCCCCATCAGAATTCCCCCTTACATCAGGTGTCCCCATCAGAGTTCCCCCTTACATCAGGTGCCCCCATCAGAGTTCCCCCTTACACCAGGTGCCCCCATCAGTGTGCCCCCTTAATTAAGTGTCCCCATCAGAATGCCTCCTTACATCAGGTGTCCCCATCAGAATGCCCCCTTACATCAGGTGTCCCCATGAGAGTTCCTCCTTACATCAGGTGTCCCCATCAGAGTGCTTCCCCACATCAGGTGTCCCCATCAAAGTTCCCCCTTACATCAGGTGTCCCCATCAAAGTTCCCCCTTACATCAGGTGTCCCCATCAAAGTTCCCCCTTACATCAGGTGTCCCCATCAAAGTTCCCCCTTACATCAAGTGTCCCATCAGAGTGCTTCCTTACTTTAAGTGTCCCATCAGAGTTCCCCCTTACATCAGGTGTCCCCATCAGAGTGCTTCCTCACATCAGGTGCCCTCATCAGAGTGCCCCCTTACATCAGGTGACACAGTTGCACAGTATAACACACTACATTCAATCATTAGAACGCACACTACATTCGATCCGGCACTACCAAAGTCCTCAACGGTCTCTTAGCGGGGGGTCTTGCAGTGAACTTATAATTGTGGATCCCTGGTTGTTCTTGGGAAAGAATAAAACATAAAAAGGAAGTTGATATCCGCGGCTCCTCCGCACCATCCAGCACTGCTGATCGATTTTTAGATTGCAAGCTCCGTTATTTGTTTTTTGCTCTGCGCACTTTTGAAAAATAAATGATCCTTCAGAGTCGATGTTTCCCCCATGACTGCGGCCTCATTAGTTCTTGTAAAGACTCAGCCCCCTCCTCTTAAATCTTAACAAGTCCGGAGCGCAGGACACTCATGTTTATTTGCTAAGCTCAGCTGTTGGCTCGGAAAATGCTGCAGCTGCAGAAAAGCGTCCAGATCTGCCCACGGAGTTCAAATGCCACCGCGCCGCGATCGTCTCCAGAGCGGGGAATGGCTGTCCTGGCCTCAGTCTCTTCTCATACCATCTGCCAGGACCGCCATTCATGCAGAACGCCCTGCCAGGCCCTCCTGCTGCTTCACGCGGCTGCCATCTGGGAATCATCCCCGTTGTCCTGAGTGTAACGTTACTCAGGCTCCATTCACACCTGAGCGTTTGGTAAACGCGAGCAACATTGCACGTTTATGCGCGCTTTTATAAAACGCTTGAAAAATGCACATCGCGTTTGCAGTGATGTTTAGTGCTAATGGCACCCCAACCACCGAAAGCAACGCTGCATTTTGCTGCGAACAAAAACACACAAAACAATATGGGAAAATGTGCAGAAAAAAATGCGCAAAACTGAATGCGGTAAAAAGTTATTTTGCATTGTTTGTTGCACGTAGGTCAGCCCACTGAAATGAATGGGCCGGCCTATGCGTGTAGCCTGAGAACGCTCACTAAGCTCCATTCAGACTTCGCAATTTGAAATTGAGGGCAGAGTCGCCACAATTGTGCTTGCGATTATAAATCACATGGCAATCACTCCACAAGGCGCAATGGCAATTTATGTGACTTTTAATGACATGCCAAATGCAATGCGATGGTCGTGTGGCAATCCTGGCAAATCATTTGAAGTTTGTCCCTCGGAAAGGTGTAGGAGCTTCTTTTTGGGTGACAAACAGTGGCGGCCATTTTTTTTGGGGGGGGGGCGTCAAAACCAGACTGCCGCCCCCAGGCCCCCCCCCCCCCACGGTCAGTAGGTCGGTTGGTCGCAACCCCCCCCCCACCCTTTCGCTCATCAGCCCACCATACGTTAGCACTTACCCCATCTAGGTCGCAGGCAGCGCTTCCTCCTTGTCGGCTTCACCCAGCTTCTCCTCAGCTTCACGGCGGCTTCCCCTGCATCTTCTCCTCCTCCTCAGCGGCCAATACGATCGCTTCTCCTCTCGGACAATTGGGTCTCAGGACCCCCTTCCTCACTGGCCTGGAGGAAAATCAGGATGAAAATAGCGAATATTAATTCACTATTGTCACCCAACTGGGTGGGCTCAGGGCGCAGTGCTCTGCACCCTGAGCCCACCCTTTTTTGAAGCCATTAAGAGCCTAATGCCGCGTACACACGACCGTTTTTTCCGTCAGAATAAACTCTGACGGTTTTTCTGACAGAGTTCCGCTGAAACGGACTTGCGTACACACGATCACACCAAAGTCCAATCATTTAGAACGCGGTGACGTACAACACGTATGACGGGACTAGAAAAAGGAAGTTAAATAGCCAGTAGCCAATAGCTGCCCTTGCGTCGTTTTTGGTCCGTCAGAATAGCATACAGACGAACGGTTTTCCCAATAGGAATTGATTCCGTCGGAAAGATTAAAAACATGTTCTATTTCTAGGTCCGTCAGAATTTTCCCAAAGAAAAAGTCCAATGAAGCCCACACATGATCGGAATATCCGATGAAATGATTCCGTCGGACCTTTTCTGCCAGAAAGTCCGGTTGTGTGTACGCGGCAACAGGCTCTAATCATGGGCTTCTTAAAAAAAATTAAAATACAACCCCATTGGAATCCATGGGTCCGGCGCCCTGCATGTAGATTAGGGGCCGGGCGCATGGATTAGGGGGACGATGCCCCTGCACCCCGTATGGACGGGCCGCCACTGGTGACAAACATCCATAGGGCAGCTCATTCAAGTGAATGGGCTGGCCCAATGCGACACTCAAAATCAGTTTAAAATTGCTCTTTGAAAATTGCATAGCGGGACCGCTCATTCCCCTTATGGGGTCTGCCTTAGACCCCATTCACACCTAGCATATCTGAAACACACTCTTTTGCATTTTTTTTTTGCATCACACGCATAGGGCAGCCCATTGATTACAATGGGTTGCCCTGTGCGCAGAAACGTGGAAAGGTAGCTCTTGTAGCTATTCTCTGTGTTCTGATTTGAGCATATTTTACTGCGCATTTATTGCGCACTTTTGTACACGACAAAAGACGCATCTGCTTCCCACATTTGGGGTGCACTTAATAATTATTGGCACCACAGGAGTGATGCACGTTTTTTGTGGGTTCTGGAAAAGTGCATGGAGACGTGCAGATGTAAATGGGGCCTTAGGATTCTTGTACTCAGTACTGATATATGAGCATCAGATTTATGGCAGAAACGTGAGGATGGGCTGCATAGTAAATACGCTCATTCGCATGTACACATGCATACAATTTGTTCTAGCTTTCCTTAGGGTGTGTTGTGCACTGGTGAGTCCTCTAGTAGTTCATTGATCTTAATGGACTTCAGTAATGGTAAGCAACTATGGAAGGTATGGTGGTATGGGAGGTAAGGTGATACAAGAGGTAAGGAAGTACAGGAGGTATGGTAAGTAGGGAGGTATGGAGGTACAATAAGTAGGGAGGTATAGAGGTACAAGAGGTATGGGAGGTAAGTAAGTACGGGAGGTATGGAGGCACTGGACATATGGGAGGTACTGGAGGTATGGAAGGTATAGCATTAAGGGAGGTACAGGAGGTATGGGTGGTACAGTAATTAGGAAGGTATGGAAGTAGAGACGCAAGGAGATACGAGTGATATGGAGGTGCAGGACATATGGGAGATAAGAAGGTACAGAATGTGTGGGAGGTATGGAGTTACGGGAGGTACAGGAGGTATGGGAGGTATGGGGCGAATGGGAGGTAATGAAATATAGGAGGTATGGGAGATATATAGGTACAGGAAGTACAGGAGGTATGTAGGTACGGGAGGTATGGAAGGTATTGGAGGTATGGGAGGTATGGAAGTATGGGAGGTACAGGAGGTAAGGTTTTACAGGAGGTAAGGCCGTACAGGAGGTAAGGCAGTATGGGGGGGTATACAAGTATGGTAAGTAGGGAGGTATGGAGGTACGGAGATACAAGAGGTAAGGTTGTACAGGAGGTAAGGCAGTATGGGGGGGTATGGAGGTATGGTAAGTAGGGAGGTATGGAGGTACGGAGATACAGGGTGTACGGGAGGTATGGAGGTATTGGACATAAGGGAGGTACAGGAGGTATTGAGTTGCGGAAGGTACAGGGGGTACGGCATTGCAGGAGGTATGGAAGGTATGAAGGTACGGTAAGTAGGGAGGTAAAGAGGTACAGAGTTACAGGAGGTACATGAGGTATGGAGGTACACGAGGTATGGAGGTATGGGACGTATGGGAGGTACAGCAGGTGTGGGATGAATGGAAGGTAAGGAAGTACAGGAGGTGAGGGAGGTATGGAGGTATAAGATTTATGGGAGGTATGGAGGTACAGGAGGTAAGAAAGTACGGGAAGACAGCTGTACTGAGAGTCTGCAGGATCCTTGCATTTCACCCGTAATCTACTGATATCGGGTTCAATGCCTTATGGGTTGTAGAGTAAAAAAATAATAAATGCACATTTTTCCCTGCAAATTCACCTGCATTTATTTTTTTTACAAAAGATAAACCTAGCCTTTCATTCCCCAGTGGGCAGTGTTGGTGTGATGAAGCGGAAGCACGCATCCCTCTGTATGTGAACACACGATACATCTATATATAACAGGTCATTCATTGTAGTGTATTATGGGTTCTCAATGTCACTTTTCAACATTTACAATTGCCATTGCGCTGACTGTAAAGGACGGGGAATTAGAAGCTGAGATGGGACTGAGTCACGTCTAGAACATGAGAACAGTGAGCTCGGTGCTAAACATGAGTTCTGCAGAAGGAATTCATAGCTGTAAAGTAAATCCTTACTAAACTTTATATAAAACCTGATATCCTGATCACAAGGGGAGGGGTAATACTGCAGTGTGAGGTCAGATTGTATGATCACCTTCTACCATTTCCTTCAGCAAAGGTACATTGTCCATAATGGTGATATAATATACAAGCAATGCAGCAGACTCCAGAATCACATGGGAGCTCGGAGTCCATGCAGGGGTTACCTCCCGAGCAGTAACAATGTGTAACCATGTGTGATATTATCAGTGAAATATTCATACATGCAATATCTATTCCCTCAAAAAAAGGGTGCATGTCCCTAGGGGCCCCTACAGACGCTAACTTGTGTTTCCCTTTTCCCCTATAGACATGAGCAAAGTGACAACATTTCATTCAAATAGATTAGTTATGTTACTAATTTTGTTTAGTTACATAATTACATAGTAGGTGAGGTTGAAAAAAGACACAAGTCCATCAAGTCCAAACTATGTGTGTGATTATGTGTCAGTATTACATTGTATATCCCTGTATGTTGTGGTCGTTCAGGTGCTTATCTAATAGTTTTTTGAAACTATCGATGCCCCTCGCTGAGACCACCACCTGTGGAAGGGAATTCCACATCCTTGCCCCTCTTGCAGTAAAGAACCCTCTACGTAGTTTAAGGATAAACCTCTTTTCTACTAATTTTCGTGAGTGGTCACGAGTCTTGTTAAACTCCCTTCCACGAAAAAGTTTTCTCCCTATTGTGGGGTCACCAGTTCGGTATTTATAAATGGAAATCATATCCCCTCTCAAGCGTCTCTTCTCCAGAGAGAATAAGTTCAGTGCTCACAACCTTTCCTCATAACTAATATCCTCCAGACCCTTTATTAGCTTTGTTGCCCTTCTTTGTGCTCGCTCCATTTCCAGTACATTCTTCCTGAGGACTGGTGCCCAGAACTGGACAGTTGATTTGTTTTATTTGATTTAGTTCCGTTAATTAATTTCCTAACGAATTCCAAATTTTCGTAACGATTCAAATTCAGATCTGTCGATTAATGTATTGACCGATCCGAATTCTGTGTGAAGAATAGCTGGTTGTTCAGGTAAGGGGGCCGGAAAGGCGGCTGGCACGTCCTTAACAACCGAAGACTCATCAGCTGTCAGTGGGCTTTCCAACTGACAGCTGAAATGTAAACAAAAAATTGCAATAGAAAAGTCTGAAAAAAACAACGTGTCTGGTATAAAATTCTAAGGGGTACCCCATGAGAAAATAGAAAACAAAACTAAAGAAAAAAAAGTGTG